>NW_010539841.1:65565-140858 GCF_000687285.1 Phaethon lepturus
TTTAACTTTCAGCAGAAGTCCATACACTTACTAAAAACAGGATTTCAATATAGAAAAAAAAAAGTTTTGAAAGAGATTAGATTTTTGGTCCCATATCCCCATCCTCTTTAGCACAGACGCAAGTTCAAAGGTAGCAGTCCAATACGTAAGCTTGATTTCTCGTTGTGATTGAAAATTCTGAGATTTGGCAATGTCTGTATTTAGAAGATGTTAGGAACCAGACTACTCATCTTGTTCTTTTAAACTATGCATTGCATATCACCATGATATTAAAAACTAGCCAAGTATAAACAATTTGTCCATGTAATTTTTGTACCAGCATTACTCCTCTTTACAAAGAGGATTGTCATCTTTCTCGCAAGACAAACATTCAGGCTGATTTTTTTAAATTGCGTGGGTTGCCTTTCCCCCTGCCACCAACCCAACGTATTGCTGTCAGCAGCCTCTAGCAAGTCAGAGATGGGCTTGAGGGGCTGCTTTCTTCTTCCTCTTAGAAGAGCATAGAGATAGATGAAGAACGACCCCAAATTACTTTGAATTTTCTCTCTTGTAAGAGAGACAAAGAATAGCATTTTGCCACTCTTCATATTTGGATGGGCCAGAAGAACAGCTATGGAGCAAGTGTCACTCAGCATTCTATGTATGCCGTTGGTGTAAGACAAAGCTGGGTCTCAGCCTCCCTGTTGTCCTGGTATGGATGATAGCTCACTGAACACAACATGGACAACAGGGAAAGCAATCAAGTGTTGTAACTACAGACTTCATGGAGCTAGCTGACCGTTCTCACTCAAAATGGCAATTTGGAAGTTCTGCTGGATTGTTGAGCATTCTTGAGGAGACCTGGTAGGCTATAGCAAATAACATTTCCCCCCACCCCGCCTCCTTTTGGCGGCATAACTGTGGTAAGGTTCATCAGATGTGGTGTCTACAGTTGAATCTGGTCATTTAATTTCCAGACACCAAAATATTTTTCCCATTAAATATTTGAAAATAAAGCAGAAATTGTGCAAGATCTACCTTTCTCTAACTTCATTCCTATCTTCTAAGCATTCCCAGATGATTCTTAGCAGAGATCAAGGTGCTACATTTAACTCCAATTCTTACACACCACTGACTTCTGCTTCTTTTCCATGCCTGCATGGATCAACATAATTTTTGGAGCTTGTAGTAGCAACACAGGCTTGGTGTTGGAAGCACACTTTCTGTGTTGGAAAGCTCCTGCATTCAAAAGGTTCACCACCTAATCAGTAAAAGTAGCATGAATTAAAGCTTCCTCTCTGAGAATTGAGAAATTTGTTCTGAACACGTTGTCCTGTTCTTATCCTGAAAATATCAGGATGGTAACATTGCTTCCAGGGGACAAGGTTTTTTTTTCCACAGAAAACTTCGAGGTGAAGAGTGTGAGGGCCCAGATTCAGACAGCCCTAGGCCTCAGTTTTCAGAGACAGTCGGTCAGTGGAAAACATAAGCGTTGGGTGTCAATAAAGCTATATGAATCTGGTTCAAGGTTTCCAATTACTGTGACTTTTTTTTTTTATGAACATTAAACCATTTCATTAGCCTTTTTTATTCTGTGAATATATAAACTTCAGAATTTTAACATAAGGAAAGAAAAATTTCCACCTCATAGCCGAAACTTAAATGACATCAGCCATGGAAACAGAAAAATATTACAGAGACTCAAATGTACTTAAAATATCCAAATTAAAACTTGAGTTGTCTTTGCTTTGACCTCTGGCCAGTTTTTCCCTATACTGCTTCAGCTTTCTGCGTATCCCCATATCCTCTTTCCTCACTTTCTTATTTCACTCATTTTCATGCAGAGACAACTTTAGAATGAGGTCCTACCACTTTTTTTTTTAAGCTATACACATGAGTAACTTTGAGTAGTTATATTCATGCTTTCTCTTTGGAAATTAAGCATTTTAAAGCTAAAACATAGAATGTGGTACAAGATTCCTTCCTACCATGTGAAGGAAGCTTGTATGGTAAGAAGGCCATTATTTGACCAACGCTCAGAGACAAAGGTAGGATAAAACCTGGCCTTCTGCCTGACACTTTGGGTATCTCTGACATCCCCCTGAAGAAAGGAAGGGGCTGAAGCAGTCAGGCCACCCGTAGAATCACCACTCATTTCTACCCCTAGTCTGTATATCAGTCAGGAGAAAAAAAACAAACAAACAAACTTAAATGTGTTTTCTGTACCATCACATTTCCAAGCAGGATGCAGAACTGTTACAACATCCTATAAAACAGAATCAGGTCAAGATTTGAGGAACATCAGCGCAGGCAGAAAAGAACAGGCAACAGCTCAGAGGCACCAAAGTATATGATAGAACACAATCAATATGGACCTTTGTTTCTAGAAATAAGCATCCCTTATAGCCCATGTCTGCATTTACCTGCTGCCTAAACCACAGCATCCTATACACATAACCCCAATCCTTACTGCAGTATGTAGGAGGATACCTTAACAGAAAAGTATTAAGGCTCTGGCTGACTTGCATGCATGAGTCCCCCCTCATCATAAAATTCAGGGTTGGCTTCTGCTGGTAAAACTCCTTCTAGCAAAATTGACAGTAATATGTAGCTAGAAGGACTTAAAGCCATTTCCAGGGCACTGGACTATAATATAAAACTAACATATAGATCCAGTCTGTCTTTGGTTTGTGGGTGTGGTGTGGTTTTGGTTTTTAAAACTTTTCTGAAATCTAATATTGCTTACATAGAGATCATCAGGGACCTCTGTCTAGGAGACAAGATACACAAAACACTTGGACAGTTAATTCTTACATAGGAACCTAACTTCATATTGATTAAATAGGTAGCTTAGCACCTGCTTACAAGTTAAGTAGTTGAATAGTTTTGTAAGTCTTGTCCTGAGTCCTTTACAACTAAAAGCATCTGCAGCTCAGAGAGACTGGGAGGTGAAGCCCAAGGTCACAGAGCAGGTCAGTATGAGACAGAAGTGAAGTGAGGTCTGGAATTCCCAACCCTTGGTCCATCCCCTGCTGAAATAATGAATGTCCTCAATACTTCAACAAATGTCAAATCCTTTCTGAGTCTTTCTACATTTTTGATATCAAGGATGTAGAGGGCAATGAAATTCAATAATGAATCAGACTGTGGAGGGAGGAAGATCGAGTACATTTTTGTATTCTTAACTTGTCAACTTTTAATTTTACTTTATATTTATTTGCATATCCCATTAAAAACATAGTAAATATGAGCATTCAGTGTGTATCTTTTAGTATTTTGTATGGCTTTCATTTCTCATCTTATTACTCTTGATACTTAGGCAATCTCTTCAGCCTCTTCCTGTTAAACAGAAATAAGTTTTGTTGTTTCAGACTACCTCTATTCTTGCTATATCTTTCTCACAGTGATCAGAACTGAACCCATTATTCAAGTGATGTCATACAACTGATCTATATACCATACTATATTTGTTGTAATGCTCACACTATAGTATCATTAGATGCATTTTCAATACTATTTTCTACGCCATCCCTCAATATTGCTTAACACTTTGTTTGCTTTTATGTTTAGTGTTTCACACTAAAGCAAAGATTTTCACTAAGCTGCCCACAGTGACATCAAGGCATGTTTCCTCTAGGTTATAGTTAATTTAGAACCCGGCAATGTGTATTAGTAGTTCAGATTTTTTTTTTTCCAGTGTGGACTATGTTTCATCTGTCAGCAATGAATCATTTGTCATTATGCTGCCTGTTAGCTCAGCAAGGTGCCTCAGAAGTCCCTCACAGTTCCTTCTAATCTCTGCAAAACTAAGCAGAAGTGAGCTGCTTCTGTATCTTATTCCCTTTTTAAAAGGCTCATAAAATTAGAAATTTTTTTTAGGAAAATTTAATAATGGGGGACACTTTCATAAGCTTTTGACAGTCAGAAATATCACCTTTGTTCCTCATTCCAATTTATATTTGATAAATTTCTAATAGATCAGAAAGGCACTGTTTTCAAGCATAGGAGTCATCCTTGCTTTTTCTATATATTTAAGTTCTAAGCATTTTTTTTCTTTCAAATGAAATGTGACTTATTGTAAAGTGGACAAAAAAATGCCTTTAAGTTAGTTTTACTCATATTGTTACTGGGATAAGCGAAGTATTTTTTTAAATGCTTGAACCTTCATTTTGCTATTGTTTTGGCACAGAATGGAATCAGTAGCTGAACCAGACCCATAGGGCTATATGCAATCTTCAGTCCATAATCGAAGAGGTCTGTATAGGACTGTAGATTTCATTCTCTGATATCAGAGCAAAGCAGAAAAAAAAAAAAACAGCTGCTGATGCTACAAGACTTGCCCCCACAGGTTGAAAGCCTATGTCCTCAGTACCCCAGCATATACAGTATTTTTTGCTGTTGGATTCACGTAGTTAGACTCATCTATTTCCACCAACAGGATCTCCTAGGACAGCATGATGGAGGAAGGTCTTATGCAGAGCTCTGCAGAACACAGTGGCAAACATTTTTCCTACTGCATATCAATACTAAACTTTTTCAAACCCCTCAGACAAGGGGATAAGATTTGTCCAGTTTAGCACGTTTATCTCTCAACATTTGTTTTTCCCTTTAAAAAAAATTGCCTCCAAAACCTTTATGTGAGCTTCAGCTGTCATTTTGATGTTTCTGTTTCAGGAACAAAATGTAAATGGGTAAAATTCATAAGTAATATCTTGACACATGTATTCTATTCATTATAACAATTAACTTCACAGAGGTAAGGAATATGCTCCTGAGAATAAGCTTCCTGAAGTTTGACTTGGGCTGAAGCCAAAACATTTCAGGTTTAGTACTCAGGAGTATTATTTAGAAGATAAATTACTTGATAGCAGATTTTGGGAAAGGTAGAATTAGCATCAAGTCTTGTTGCACAGCAATTCATTGGAGGGAACATACACTCTATTACTTGCTCACATTCACAAAAATAATAAAAAAAAAAACTTCTGGCTAAGGGAATTCAACTTTAATAAAATGTTTGGAAAGTGTTGTTTGGGAGTATTCCATGAAAGGAAAAGTGAGAAATACTCCCCCCTTTTTTTAGGTTAGCATACTATTGTGCTGCTTCAAAAAACATTTTGAGCACTATACAGTTGCTTAAGTCTCTTACCATTAAAACTGATTATTCCTATGAGTGACAGACCCCTACTATTGATCTTGAGTGACAAGAACAGTTCTTGAACAAGTGTGTGGCAATTCCTCACAAAATACACCCTCACAGAAAGATTATGGTCAACTAAGACCGTGTTTACAAAGAAAGTACATCAGCAACAACATGGAAATGTGAGCTACTTATTCTCCCTTTGCTTACTTGGAGCCTAAGCTTTTGCAGATGCTGAACCTACGCCTGTAGCGCTACACGTGCAGAAGTGTGCAAGCACGCCACTCGCATACACACATCCGAATAGGAACTGACTCCTCAGTAACAAAAATTCTCCCTCCTGTTTTTCAAGTGCAATTTCCATTATGGGTACGTAAACATGATTTTTATGCAACACTGTGAGCAACCGTATCAACTTGTGTTTGTCTGCAGATAATTGAATGGGGATATTATTCCTGGAAACTACACCACTGCTCACATATCTTCTTTAATATTGGGTTGAGCTGCATATATTGCATTATGTCACTTCATCTACGTTTAGAGTACAACATGTTTTAAATGACTTTTTAAAACAAACAACTATCAGAGATCAGTCTAAAATTAACGAAAATAAGCCTGGAGTTGTACAGGAAACCACAGACGTCATTTAGCAGTCAGAAAAGGACTATGTTGATGTTAAGGAATAAATGGTCTTAGTAACTAGAGCTCAAATATACCAACGCCTCATTGCCTATTGCTGACTTGGACCTATTCTGAAAGGCATTTTTTTTTTATATACACCTCGTCATGAACAATGAGTGAAAACATAAAGCAATTTAAATGTATTAATGGAGAGAAAACAGCTGGTGGCACTGAAAGCCTCAGAGAATAATGCAGTAGAATTTTTATTTTTTAAGAAGCATTTCAACTTGCTTAGAAAGGAAAAAGAATAAAAAAAGCTTCCCAGCAGCACCACCTGTTTATTTTATTTTTTATTCCTGGTTATCTGATTCTTTTGAGCCCATTTAAGCATGTTGGCATGTTTTAAGAGAACTCTTAAAAGAGTTAGGTTTTTTGGTTGTTGGTTGTTGTGGGTTTTTTAACTACTGGTACTGGACAGTGATACTGCATCACTAGGTATGTCCCAAGTCCCATCATTACAATGATATGATTACATTTTTGAAACGCAGCGAGTTTTACAGACCTTAAGATTTCCAAGTAAAGGTGACCGTAATGGCAAAACTCTTAACACTATAAAGATCACTGGAAGACGTTCCAAACAGGTATCGCTTAACAAACGGATATTATTTCAGTAACATACTACTTAGTCTGACACCAGTGATTCACAACCCCTCTTACGGTTCTTTGTATTATACAGACACCATCATTATACATCTCTCTTCCCAGATTCTAGTGATAAAAGAAATCCAAGCTGGTAACAGCTGGAATGAATACATGAAGGAACAATAGAAGAATTAGATTTTTTATATAGTTAAGTATTGTTAAAATGTATATGTAGAGCAATATACTCTTACTAATTTGATTGTAAACAGTTTCATAAATAAGTGAAATCCAGACAGTACAGTTATCATTACAGGGTTTAGCATTGCTTAGTAAACTATATTACGGTGAAAGCAGATTTTTACTTCAATCATGATGCCAAAATTGCTACAGTCAAACATTTTTGTTTTAGGGAGAAGAATGGTAGAGGAATACTCTATTAAGAGACATTCATTTCATAACAGAAATCTGTGGATATCCTATTTCCTACCACAAAATTTTGGTAAAATGAACGCTTATCCAGCAGTTCGTGCAGCTTCTTGATTTCAAAGCCAGTAAAGGCTATTAAAGTAATCTAGCTAACAGCACAATAGACTTCTTGGTGCAAGCATAAATGCCCATTATATCTTCAATTCGTCATTGCTTTCAGTAATCCTCTGGTAAATCATGCTCATAAATAAGTAAGTCTTCAAAATGCTGAAATTTCCTGAATCACTATTAGTTAGTAATCAGGAATGCAGAATGTATTTTCCTCTCTCTTTTAATTTTTGTCGTCTTAAGCAAAGGACTGGGTTTTGCTTAGTTTTGCAACAGCTTTAGAACATCTTCGCTCAAGAAACAGTCCCCTTCCTTTGAATGTACGCATCGTTCAATATGTTTTTTCCTTTGAAAATTCCAACGTTAGTAAAAAAATTGTACCATATTAGCCAGTGATAAAGTCAAAGAAAAATGTGTTTCCACTTAAAAGTAGCATGAATAGTCTTCTGAAGTATTTGCTACATTTCTCCTCTTCCATAACAACATAAACTTTATCAGATACGTTTAGGAACAGAACTCCTGCGTCTTCTCAGTGAGGAATTATTCTGGCTGCATACATACTGTACTTGCTATTGGAAATGTTTAATAATAGAAGACCATGCACTTTCATGTAATTCATAATTAGAAGATGACTACAACTGCATTATTTAAAATCAAGCCTTTGTTATCAGCACCAGTTTTAGACAGAAGCCGAGAATCATTTGTGAGCTGTGGCAGACCCAGACTGTTCAAAGCAATTGCTGTTCAGCATGAAAGCTGCGATGGAGGTCACAGAACAGGTCAGGAGGAAAGATAGTGTATCGATTTCACACCAGGAATAGAGGCGAAGCGAGGGCCCACTGTTGCTGCATGTGATGTATTTCACTTCAGTTTAAGGCACATTTCATTCCAATTCAAGAGGGGGTGGGGAGCAAAGGGCGAGCGGATTTCACACTGAATCATGATGAATTCTGGACTCGTGTATTCCAGTAAATATCTCCTTCCTGACATTAAGTATTTCTATAGCGGAGTGAATACAATGGAAATTAGACTGCAACCGGATAGCAGAAGAGGACTCCGGGGAAAAAAAAAAAAACACACAAACCAAAACCTGTGTAAGATTAGGTCTGTTGCCTCCCAGCTTGGTATATACAAGTGTTACCTCAAACCCAGAAAACTGCTATAGATGAAGCCTACTAATGAAACTATACTTTGTTCTAATGTTCATGCTGCTGAAGACAACTGTATACAATATCCTAATCTTTTATTAAAACATCATTAAGCCGCATGAACCTAAGCCAAAAGTCTTAAAAAACTAAAGGAGAGAGAATCTGTTCATACAAACCTCCCAGCTACACACACAGAGGCACGCTCAGTGCAAAGAAAAAAGCCACCCCGACAAAATATTTTTAATGCAGCAGTATAGTAAACATACAAATAGGTGGTGCACAACTTCATTTTGCTTCATTTCATTTTTAAACTGATCATTCCAAATAACCCTGACTACTCCCAGCAAAGGATATTACTGACTACCCCTAACTGCTTTGTAGAACAGCATTGATGATTATTCATATTTTGTCACCTAGTAGTAATGGCCAGCTTCTGACACTCCCCCCTTTTTTTTTTAATTAATAAAAAACCAGTTCTGATGAGTAAAGCATTAAACATAACTAAAGGGATATATTTCTCAAGTTACTTGGATAACAGGCCATCCTTGTTCAAT
Source organism: Phaethon lepturus (assembly GCF_000687285.1). Taxonomy (NCBI): domain Eukaryota; kingdom Metazoa; phylum Chordata; class Aves; order Phaethontiformes; family Phaethontidae; genus Phaethon; species Phaethon lepturus. The sequence goes on from NW_010539841.1 coordinate 74,181, forward strand.
TTTTTTTCCAACACCAGGAAACTGAATTTCCAGCACTGTTGCCCAGTACATTGTAAAAGTGTCAACTCCCAAACTGTTAAGATCACATACAGGGTAATGGTAAAATGGTAAGACCTGTAAGGATAAAGTGCTCCTTCCCTCCCCTGATGTTTCTTTGCATAATTTGTTCTCTGAAAAACTGCTGTTCTTTTTGAAATCCTCCAACTCCGCTATTCTGCTGGTGACAATATTTTACAACTTTTCTAGATCTTTATACTGGCTCCATAACACTGGCAAAATAGCCAGACACTGACACATTTCAGAACAAAAGAGGACTGTATTTGAGACTGCACAGAGATTTCCTATTAAATTATTTATATTAGTTCACTTCCACGTCATTATTTCTTTTCAACTGTTCTAAGGCATCAACGTCAACTTCTTGAACCCTCTCATGAAAGCTTTGCTGTCATCAGGGTCTATTTCAGCATCCTTAATTCTGCATAAGGAATCAGTTACCCAGCAAGTTTCCAATCACAAAGGGCCAGATGCTCCTCTCTGCTACATGCTGGAGCTGGGCAGACGGGCCCCTCACTAAGACAGAGGAGGGCAAAAGGTGGCCGTGCAGGGTGTGTGTGTACTACCGGCCTGCCACAAAACAGCTGAGACTGCTGTGCATGAAGAGGGGAAAAAAAAAAATTTCAAACAGTGGCTACAGTTAACAAACTGAAGTGATGGCAGAGATTAGCTACTCCATGCAGAACGATCCACAAGGAAATGTCATTAGCTTGCACTGCAAAATTCCATCATAGTTACCGCTTCTCAATAATTCTTCAGCTTCCGTAATGGTGTGCTGTAAACGTATAGAAATCTTACACAGCCTTGAGTGAGGCTTCAATGGATTAGCACCTGCTGGCTACGCACAAAGTCAAAACCCACTAACGCTATTTGATCTACAGGCTCCTGCTGACACCACGCATCGTATGATTCTATCGCCTCTGATATGTGGAGTATAGTTAAACTGCCTGTGATGGCTCCTCTCAGGAACATCCAAAGGCATGGTGGTGCTTGGGATTGTTTCTTAAAGACCATGAACTGCAGAGTAGCTGCAGACTCAGCTCCAGGAGCAGAGGCCAAGGGGACAGACATTTCTCTAGCCTCATGGTGCTAGTATCCAGAGGTAGCTCTTATTAACAGGGAACAACATGAGTATCAAGACATTTTTCTCTCACATCTGTCAATGGATTCCCAGATGTTAGTGGTAGCCAAAATAAAGTCATGTTTCCATTTACAGTTGGACAGAGGATTGCTATTTTTAATGGATAAGGACCTTCGCAAGAGAATAAATCATTAAGACAACAATAGACTAGGCTATTTTAATGTGCAGTTTTGAGAACAGGGCCTGCGAGCCACCCATAAGGAACAAGCTGTAAATCCCAAATAGTTAAACAAAATCAAAACACAGTAATTCAACATAGTCCACAGTGATTGCCTATCATACACCAGGCCTAATTCCAACTCCAAGTCTAATTGAAAGTTCAGTGACCGCAATGGCATGAGTCCCCACTCTTTTATACACTCCCACCCACACACACCCCAGATACCACCACAGCAGCTATGCTTATCTGGGACACACCAGTTGGCATATAGGGAAAGTATACAGCTATAGGACTTCCTTTCATTAGAGTTCGAATTGAGCCCAAGGTCTGCGCACACACCACAGAAAGGTTCGTGCCATCCACTGCTGTGGATATTCCTCAGGTGGGAAAGAACATGTCAGGTGATGTGGCATCACCGGCGGGATTCCTCAGAAATTCTTACAGCAACAGCTGTACCGGCTGCTACCACACACTCCATGGCTGGGGAAACGTGCGGCAGTAGTACCAACCATTCCACAAGCCGGAGTGGTCACTGTGGCTATGGGCTAGAGAGGCACGAAGCTGTTGTGTTCCCCAAATTATCTAGATCCTGGATTTCTCAGTACTGGGATGAAGTTCTACCGTTCCCTCCAAGTCCTCCATCACCCCATTAACTGACATAACCTGTGCTGTCAAAAAGAGTTGATTGACGATTTAAAGAAATCTGAAGTCTAAGTTTTCTCTTTGAGTGCAAGGTATGGGAACAAGAAAGAGAGAGATAGGCAAAGGGGCTCGGGTCAAGTTCAATTAGCAGTAAAGCATGCTCTTGAAACGTGTGTGCATAAAACACAGGCCTCAGGGAATAACGGTGGTAAATAGACAAATTAAAACTTCAAGAGTCTAACCTTTCATTTTTTTTTTTTTTATATTTATAGAGTGTAAAAGGATCAGCCTTAGACCCTGCAATGAAAATGATAAATAGTCATATTACTTATGTGTTAATTAATACTAACCCCTCCCTGGATAACAAAAAAAAACCAAGGCAAACCAAAAACCAAACAACAAGAAAAACTCAAGCCTTTATGGACACAACATACATGCTTTTAAGCAAAGAGAGCCTGGCAGGTGGGTGTGTTCCAAGTAAACTGCAGAGCAGTTTACTTTCTATACTGAAACAACAACCTGAAAAAAATGAAACTCAATCAAGTGCAAAGCATTAAATTGCATCTTCTACTTGTAAGATGCTTTTACAAAAACATTCAGCCACTTCAGCAACAATCTCATCTAAACTACAATATTTGGAGTAAATGGTGTGAATAGAAACTTTCAGTTCTACACTAGACATTTTCACAGATTGACCTAAAACACAGCAAGCTTCTGCACAGTCGACTTAATCCCTAGAGAAGTAAACTTGCTAGAAACATACCTTTACAAGGCTGTCTCTTAATCCACACCACTTGCGATTTGCTTGGGTTTTGTATCTTTTTTTTTTTAAACATGGATACCAAAACACAACAGATCTCAATTATACAAAAGTAACAGTCACACAGTGCTTTTGAGAATGAAAGAATTCCCTCCCCTGCTGTGACTAATACAAAAGGAGCAAATATATCCCCCTAAAAGCATAGACAACAAATATATTTGGGAAGTGTCCATAGATGCTTCTTTCAGATGAACTATTTGCCCAAGTGAGAAAATCTCCAAAGATAACACTTTTAAATCTCACAAATGTTACTATTTCTAAAGAAGGGCAAAAATCAGTTTTGGTTGTTTTTTAATTACCTTTTTTCCAGCTTTATTGGGGTCTGTTTTTTTCCACTACCTTGCTAACCAGCATTCCATATCAAATCATAAGATTGTTGAAAAGTCAGCACTGAACTGAACATACTAAAGAACACCAAAAAAACCCATCACAAAAAACACCACACACCCCCCCCACACACACACACCCACCCCCCAGATTTACATGTAAGCAACTCAAGTCCTGAAAAGGACTGTGGGGCCTGATAGTTTGTACTTTCTGCAGAGGATTACTAAGGATTATATGTAATTAGCCATAATTGCACATTATTTTTCTCAGTTTAACGAAAGTAGGACAACTGATAGGGATTCTTTTTGGTTTTAATAACATTTTGTCCGCCGAATCTTAACAATAGTTTCTAATTTTGCTTTAAGAAAAGTGACTATGAAAAAACTTCAGGGATTTCCACTGAGTGGACGTAGCAAGACTCCATTCAGAACCGGTATCAGAACAACTGATCACAAAGACAATGCTGGAATAGCTGTCTGCTTGCTTAATGATGACTTAAAACAAACTGGTTTTCTGTTAGAGCAAAACACTCATGGATTTGATGTTTCAGAAAGAGGGCTGTAAGATAATGAATATTTTTAGCATTGCCATTTATTGGAAGCATAGAGGGTAGTATTAGTCCTTCCAATTCTGAGGGAATGAACACTTTAGTACTGTGTAATTCAAGCTGAGAAGGTTGAAAACAATGGGTTTGAAAATACATTTTAGGACTTCTAGTTTCAGAAGAGGCATTTAAAAACAAAATGCCTTTTCGGATGCCTTGGCACAAGAAAAAAAAGGAAAGAAAAATCTGAAATGCAAGCAACATACTTTTTATGTGATATTAAAGAAAACAATGCTGGTTTAAAGAAAAAAGGCAGCATATCTTTCACATTTTATGTCCTAAGTAGGTTTAAGTACTGCCTATTACTTGTCAAGAATTCAATAGCAAATAGAAACTTTCCAGGTTGACGTGCTGGGGCAGAGGAAGGTCATTCTTTAAAGCATTTGCTCCCTTGAGAGGAAAACCTGGAAGGATGCTGTTTGAGCAATTTATACCAGGCGCAGCAAGTCATTAGATGCCTGTGCTGTAAGTCTGCCATGATCCCAATTCCACAGCCATATGTGGTTACCGTGGTGGGAACCAGTTCTAAAAGCCTGTAAGTCCAAGGAACGCAGAGGTGCGTATTTTCTTCTCAGTGTGCTGAGCAGTCATAGGCCCTGTAAATCTTTCACAGACTAGCAAGAGAGCAGAAAAGGAGCATTAGGCAGATCAACATCATGCATTATTGGCCAAAGAAGTCAATTTTCAATTTTGGAGGGGCAGACACAATTGTGGAGAAAAATAACGTAAGTTTGGAGGCAGGAAAACATTCTTTCTGGTGAGTGTTTTAAAGAGAATTTCTTGCGATTCAGTTGACTTCAAAACAAAAACCAAACAATAAGCAATCCCACAGCATCTGTGAGTAAACACCATACTGGTCATTTTCTCTTCAGAAATTTCGCTAGAGTGAAGAGATTCACATTTTAAATAGCCAAAACAATACAATTCCTGAACTGTACTTTGTAAAGACTTAAAAACTCTGCATTTTCCTGAAAATCCAGCCACCCAGGAGGAATACATGAGCTTGCAAATAACTCCCTTCTGCAGGAGAAGGTTACAAAAGGATGCAACAGATGGCTCGCTTTCAGATATATAGCAAGCAATACACAGCACAGATTTGCTTATACAGAATATTACCTTATTCCATTTATGTAGGTAAAATTTCAAGTCTAATAGAGAGCTACATGTCTAAAGAGGAACAGAAATGAGTCTGTTAAGTGCATACTCCCAATATGCATGTCACACATAGCACTACTGCTTACTTTTATTTTCACTGTAGATTAGAAGTGACACAAAAACCAGAAGTACTTTAGCCAACAAGAACGGCACATGGGCTAGTCCCCACTCCTCCTTCTCTCAGTGCTTCAGGAATCTAAGGGGACACGTATTCCTCTACCTGCTGTCCCCAAGGACAGCCCTGTCCCAGATGTCTCAGCCCAGTCAGAAGACTTCTCATTTTAGCATGGACTAGCTCACAGGCCTGTTCAGAGTCCTTCCTTGCCTCTGAGCCACACAAAAGGAGAGCTAACCCTCAAGTTTTTGGCCAATTTTATCCTCCCCACACTTGCTGAATGCAGTTTGGTGTGTGTAGGTTTAGTGTGTGTCTGAAAGAGAGAAAGCTCAGGAATATAGTTGTGTGTGTGTATATATATAATTATTAAGTCTCAAACTTCATTACAGAATCTTTACATTTATATACAAGCACAATAGGTAACTTACTATTTTATGGCCTTCCCAAAATACTCTCCTCTGACATCTGAATTTGTCCCTTTAGCTTAGGGAGCTATGTGAACATGTTTAATATACTCAGAGGACATCCAGCATTTCTTGTAAAATTGCAGATGCCAATTCTCACATATTTTTAACATTGGGAAATACATTAAGCTAAAATTCTATTTAAAAAAAAAAAAAACTTAAAAAGACAAAATTAAGCCACCAGACTCATTGAGGCAAGCATGAGTAGAAAAAAGAAATCACGCAAAGACATCACCATCACCTGTACTATCCAATTAGCTTTGGCAATAGCCTGTATTAGGCAAGAGATGTTGTACTGTATTGTAAAAGGGGGTACAAGGTGCTCCCCAATCTCACTGCTTCTTGGCTTTCTTGAGCATTATTTAGGCAAACAGCAATGCATTTCTGTACTCTACATTTACTTATCTCCATCCTAAAATTCCAAATATGAAAGAAAACACACCATCCCTAGAAATCATAGTTTTAATTTATATTAAATATTGGCTCTATGTATAGATATCTATACATGTGTAATATATAGATATGCTTTTCATGATAGGAAAACATGAATGCTTTTGTCCACATGAACATTATCCAATTACTTCTCTCTGACATTGAAGGGTCTTAAAAGAAACTGTGTATGTGACCAGTGTAAACCCTAGCACACACACAAAGGAGAGCAAAGTCCCCTGACAAAAAAAGAGATTCTGTGATATATATATATGATCTTTAAGATACTGTTATTAAATTTTTTGACAGAAAACTGCCTTTTAAAAAGCCACTGCACTTCTATAGTCATATTCTTGATCTATATGTATGGTCAAAGTTCCACTGAAACCAACAGCACATGTGCATTAAATGAGGACCCACAAAGTAGTCAGCATATTGTTAGAAGGTAAAATTTACACCACAGTCCTAGCAACACATCATTCAGAGCCTCTCTAAAAAAACTGGGAGCCCACCAGCATGTAATGAACTTACCACAACTTCTTCACAGGTCAGAGTATGTTTTACTTCTCTTTTTCCTAAGCACACCCATGGCTAGAAAATCACATCTCTAGCATGTTTGTTATGAGGCGTCTACACATGTAGAAGCAGTGTATGTATGCATATACACACATGAACCTTTAAAGCATTATTATAAGGCTGCCTTTCTGGTATTATTAGCAGCTGCCTGCATGTGTAACTTCTTGTCCAGAGTGACAGCTGTATTTTCGCCTGTTTTGACATTGAGTCTGATCTGGGTGAATAGCTCATATCCATTAAAGTGCTATTACAACACTGAATGACTGCCAGAATACTTCCTGATCAATTTTAAAAGCCAGCTAGCTGTCATCATCTAATCACAACAGCAGAAAACAAATCTTTGGGGAATAAAACAAGATTTTAAAACATTTTTAAAAAGCAGAGTATTAAGTCTAAAACCTCCAAACTATTTAAATAAAAGTCACAAGCTGCGGCGGTATCTAAGGTAAAAATCTCTGCGTTTTGAAAACCCATATACTCGTTACTGACAAGCATCATAACGTAGTCTCTAAATCTACCGTTTCAACAATGTCTGGAGTTTGAACTCTTGCCATTACATAACTTAATAAAGCAGCACTGAAAACAATCACCAGAGTGTGATGTGCTCACCATTAAATTTAGTTCTGTAAAATTTAAGACTAAATTCAGTCATCTTTCTGTCTTTGGTTCAACGGCTGAAACCCAATGTGCAGGTTCAACTCCTTACTTCTGAATAGCTTTACGTTATGCATATTTTTAAGCTGAAATACAAACACCATTTCAGACTTTCATTTATCAGGCATGCTTGAAAGGCTATAACTCATAAAGACAGTTAAGACCACTTGAAGGGAAGGCACAGTTGGCACAAGGTTGGCACAGCTTTAAGAGGGTCTACAGCAATGCTGTATTTGTAATACATCAGGACTACAAGAACCAAAAAAAGGTTGTAAGAAATGACATGTTCTATGTGAAAGATGTCTAGCAAGTCAACCATGCAATGCCCATGTGCAGGGAGTAGTCAACTTGTAGATGACTCTGTCATTTCTCTCCACTGCACTGTTTTCTCACCAACACTGTGCAGCTCGCTGCTTTGCTGTGTGGTCAGTTTTGAAGCAGACCCACCATCTGCTCCACAAACGCCCATAATTTTGCTCCAAAAGTGACAGCGTGCACTTGTCATTGGAAATATACCATGCATTAAAAGTTCTCTGAAGAGTTTCTCCTGTATCTCTAACCTGGAGTTGAAACAGTATCAAACAAGCAAAAACCATGCCCCACCCCAAAAAGAAACCCCCCAAAAAACACCACAAAAGAAGGCACCACACATACCAAAAAACACCCCCAAAACTCCACACGACAACAACAAAAAACACCCTAAAACCAACCAACCAAACCACGACACACCACCACAAAAACAAAGAATCAACCAAGCCAGACTCAGCATATTCTTACACCAGGTAAGACTGTCAACATGCAGGCTTGCGTCAAAAGAACTGAGTAACAAAAGCCGCTCTTTCAGTTCTAGTTCCCGTATAAATGAACTCTATGCTTATGAAGTTATAAAACTTAGGCAGCTGCATTACTGCCTGCTGAAAATAATGCTATTTGACAGTTTACAATACGATAAGAATTAAAAAAAAAAAACCCACAACTTTAAAGTGTTATCCTAGCCAGACTGTTCCCGACAGGAAACATCTTTATATGTAAAATGAGAAACTAGAGGATTAGAGAGGGTTCTGCAAACACAGGTACAATGTATTTTATAGAAGAGTGGTAATTCAGATCTGAAAATAAATGCTGAAGTTTGCATAGAATGCACGTCATAAGACCTTACTTGATCTGCAGCACATCAAAAAATGCAAAATGCAAATAAAGGAATTTTAACAGCGACTGCTGGATTTAGGGGACAACAAACTCATTTTCAGAGAAGCCAGAGTGACAACATACTTGCAATTTAATAAAAGGAATCCCACCCACTTCAGGCTTTGGTTCAACCCAAACCAAGCAGAATCAAAGCAAAGAATTTCAAATTCATTAAAATATAAATACAGTAAATTGCTTAGCTGCACACTTAAACCCCTTTGTTTTGTATATTGTAAACATTTAGTTGTAAAACTAATTTGTGTCTATGCCTTAGATGTAGGAGGTGTTCTGACATGAAGTACTAACTAGCATCATGTCAGCTCCATTAGCATATATGGCTATATCTTCCTGTGGTGGTTTATACATTTTGTAGAGAGGATCCTCATTTCCAAGTAGGTCCTCTGACTTTTACGAGAATAGTAATAACCTAAAACTGGAGAATAAATTTTTTCTATGACAACTGGCTAGGAACGTTTCTGTTAATGTTAAAAAATTACATGTTATTAATAGATATGCAACTAGTTGATACGTTTTATACCATTTATAGGTCTATTTTTATTAATAAAACTTACATTGTTAAAGTTTAGCTTAGGAGGACAACACGTTTAACAACTGTTGATAATCACTAGTGCTATTATCCAGAATAAGTAGTGGCTGCATTAATAACCACAGCGGGAAAGAACTACTGGGAATCTACATGTTTGCAAAAGGATTCTCAACAGCTAATATGTACATATTGCTACAAAATGATGTGCATGGAAATTCACACTGCCTTGTAACTTGACATCAACAATGCTGCCTACTGAAAAAAGAAAACCCACATTACAACATTTCTATAATTAAAGGGTTCTCAAGATCCTATTCTGTTAACTGCAAAAATTTCTGCAGCTACCCTCTTACAGTGCAAAAAATATAATGGGTTTTCTGTCAATGTGATAGTACTTAGAAAAAAAAAGACATCATAAAAACCTGACTAAAAGGCTGAAGAAAACTGATCCCCTTGCCTCACAGCAAGCCAAGCCACTACCAACCAGGATGGTACAACTGTATAACGGAAATAAAATCTGGAACTCAGCATGAACTGGCTAAGTCAGCTAGTTAGACGTTATCTATTCACTATTTAGGAAGGAAGGGCATGGACCACATCGCAAAGAACATCCCACTCACAAATTGGCAGGTTCTCCAAAATGGATTGGCACATTGCCACTACGTTTAATCTCCGCAGGAAAAAAAGCAGGAATACACAACAGGAAGAACAACATTACAAAAGACCAGAACAGTAAGGAGGGACAACAGGAGTCTACAAGCCTGCTCTTCTCCGATATTTGCAGAGGAAGTAGGTCACCAGCGAAGAGACACCTAAGTGACATCTGAATGACCTTTAAAAAAAAAGGGGGGGGGGGGGGGGGGATGACCCTCCCCTCCATAAACATGTCATCCAGCAGATAGGAATGAGGGTGACTCATGATGCTATCATGATACTACTTGATACAAGTATCAAGTTACAACTAAACTAATTTTAGAAGTATTATAAAGAGGATAAGAGTCAGTCTACCATCTGCCAGAACTGATTACAGTATTAAAGGTACAAAACAGATATTGGAAAAACCCATCTAAATGACTGGTTTAACAATTCCATCATTAAGAAAGCTTCATGATGTAATGCCCATCTTGCTCTCACAGGTATTGATTATATAACATTGTATAATACAGCTAGTATACCATTAATGATGACAGCAAAGAGGCATTGGGTTTATTTACACAGCATTACAGGAGAAGTTGCTCATTACATCAAAACCACAAGCCAAAAGAAAGGAGCAGAGAAAATACGTAATTCTGTAATAGCTTGGCTAACGGTCATTGCAAATATCATGCCAAGCTTCATACCAATTTTTTTTTCTTTAAAAAAAGAGCTTGTCACACCGTTCATGAGGGAGATAACTGAGCCTTGGACTGCAAGTAAATCGACCAACACTAAAACCTCTCCCAGATGTGCAGCTGCTTTCTGCAGCACAGAGATATTTCTTAGCCTTTAAGCAATATGAAAATGAACTACCAACTGAAAAGAATGGTTGTCATATGATAATTTACTGGGCTGGGGGAAAAAAAAAAATAGCCAAGATTCAGGGGACCGCACATCCTCGGAAGGATCTTTCAGCCTTCGGCTTCCCAGCTCACTCTGTTCTGGAAGGGTGACCTATGCATCACCTATACAGGATCTGTGCCTGGGGGGGTGGGTCTTCATCATGGAGGTGTGCGGTGCAAAGACATGGCCCCTAACTCCTTCCCCATCTCTCACTCTTAAGTGCGTAGGATCTCTATTCTCAGTGTTACCCACTTCCAGGACAGCTCTGTCCTCCTAGTTTGGAATAAAGGCCCACCTCTCCCTGCAGTGCTCTTCCCTCACTCCCTTCCCTCCTGACCCACTCCACCCACAGGACATTGCTTCAGCTAAAGGCAATGCTGAGAAGACAAGAGACACAACTCAGAGCCAGGCACAACAAAGCACCCAACTGCTATCACAAGTATTACAGGAATCACAGTAGCACCACGTAGTTTTAGTCCTGTTTGGTATCATGTATTTTAGAATTACGCTTTCACGGTGGTAGTAGTGACTACAGTAACTCATCCCTGTCATTGCACAGGAAAAATCTCCACCCATCACTGTTCCACTAATAAGGACAATGTAAGAGCCTGACATAGAACTGCACTTCACGTTTACGAGTGTCATTCACAACAGGCTTGAATTCTCTTTTCTTGGGTTTTTTTTCTATAGCGTGAAAGAACAGATATAAATTGGATAGCAAGCATAAAATTATTAAGACTGACTTCATGTCTGATTTTGTCTGTACAGAACTTGAAGTATTTTTTTTCCCTGTTCTTCCATTTTTTTTTCCAGCAAGAAATGGAGATTTGCCATTGTACCAAAATGGGCCAATATCATTCTCCCTGTGATTCCTCTCATTAAAAATGCCTTAAGTCACCTGTCACTCCAAATGCATGTATACTAATCAGGTCTCAGAGCATTGTTCTGATACATTAGGAAAGAGGATACAGATGTAAACAGCTGGTAACACTAACATCCCCAGCAGCAGAATGCAGAAAAACATTTTTCACTAGCAATCTGAAAAAGTACAGCTAACTTAAAAACCAGACTAGAATACAATACATAAGAGGAGGTGGGGGTAGGTGGGCATGGCGATCAGCTAGCACTTTGTACTGAAAGAGAGATGTTCCAAAAGCGATGTCAGAGGCCATCTTTGAATTTGAGAGTAATTCTAGCATTGTGTCTCAGCTTCCCAGAAATGGTTTTGACCTCTTTGTGTTTACAACTGAAATGACTACCACAGGCAGATCTTTTTCTGAAACCTCCAGATTCCATCTTGTCAATGATGGTCCACAGCTTTGATAGAGACCAGACCACCGCAGGTCTGGTGGCCAGGCTGGAGGCTGGCAGCCCAGCAGCTGACAGCCCTCTGGTACTGGCACTCCTATGGACTCCTGGTCCATCCTGACACACAGAACAGATAGGAAGACATGTGGAAGAAGCAAAGTAAGAGTTTGGGTTAGGATGTGCATGCTTCCATACATGAGCTGATGTCTGTAGCAGTAAAGCCAGTATATTTTTATTGATCTGGTTTTCTTAGAACTGACAACTTGGGGCTCAGATTTGTACCCAAAATTTTCTATATTGGACAGCTATAAGGCACTGCTGTGTGAACTACCAATCACGCAATATGCTGCTATGTGACTTACCTCATTAACATTGTCAGATACGGTTATATGGATGTAACATTTCAACAGTACTGTAATTATGGAAGCACCCTATGTGTGGACTTGACATTTATCAAGATAATTCAGTTGTTGGGAATACATACCCACAAGAAAGAGGGATTATGGCTCAGTTAGCAACTTTTAGCACTGGTACCTCATCTTACTAAAGAAGTTTTCTCCATTAAGCTATATATTACAAATACATTTAAATTGTTACTTAAGTGTCAAAGGCAAGCAGGTTAAAAAAATCTCAGATTTGTTAAGCATTTTTGTTTCCTGAAAAATCCTACTACACAGAATAAAGCACAACTCATAGCATATTATTTATTTACACATGAATTAAAGTTGCATGTTGCCATGGAACAAAATAGGGAGGCAGTCTAGACTCTCTCCATACCAAAGGGAAGTTTTGAAACACTTCCTGTTACTGAGAGAGAAAGAGTCTGTAAATTAAAACCAACATTTCTAAGTCCATATAGGTGGAGTTAACAGCCTCCCTTACTATCTCCAGTCTAACTAGAATTTGTGTGCCTGATCTGTCTTCATTCCCATTCATATCCCTCATGCTGGCCATCTAGTCTTTACATCAAATATTTAATTTCCTCTCTGCTCTGAGCATTGAAGGTATTTGCATGGGTACCTCAAAACACCTATAAAGCAACATATATATGTTAGTAATTCAGGCTTTGCAATCCCACTATCACCTTGCGGGGGGGGGGGGTAATAAAAATCAATAGCAGTTACCTCCTACTTCAGCACGAAAAAAGTCTAAATGTCTCTGTGGACTTCACCTGTTGGGGGAGGCGAGGGAGCGGAAGGAAGGACAAAAAAAAATCCCCGCACAAGAAAACCTGTGCATGAAAGCTGTCCCTTCCAGGGTTCACATAATGCTTCTAATACCTTCAAGCACATAACATGCAGAAAGTTTTAATATCACTTCTAAAAATCTAGTGGCAAATTACCACTGCATCTATTTCAGAGCTCCTTTTATTGAGTCAGGTGTGGGTGAGCTTGTTGTTCCAACATGCCAAAGTTGCCAGCAGAGAGGATTACTAAGAGTGTATCAAGAGAGCATGGAGTGGGTGTTGACTCTTCAAAACAAGAACTGTAATGCTTCAAAAGCGCATCGTGAAGCAATGGGACTACAAAAAGTTCCTGCCCTCACAGCTCTCTGCACCTTAATACCTGAACATAACAGCTTAGCAAAGCAAGCACTGATGACAGTTGGCTCTGCACTCGAAACTCCCTGTTCTAAGTAATCAAAATTGGGGGTATAAATCCTTTGCAAAGTACCCAAAATAATCCATCTGACAGAATCCCTTTAGCTACCATGCCCTATTATTTGAGTTCAGAATCCCTTTAGCTACCATGCCCTATCATTTGAGTTAGAAATGGCTCAGTTTGTTACAAGTTAGAGTGGTTTTATTCAAAAGAAAAAAACAAAGATAAATAAAAACCTCATACCAAGTCTTCCCAAGCATCAAAGGTGCATCCTTGCCATAAATAAAATTTTGTATTTACAGCACTATAGTTTTGCAATAATCTGTTTGAGAAAAACCTCTCTCCAGCACACAGGAGAGATTTTCTTAATTGTCTCCAAACTACTACATGTTTTGGTAACTGACATTCACCTTAGCATAGATAAAAGCATAGTGAATCTTAGTGACACACAATTCCCATCTATGTGATATGCAGATGAAAAATATTTGTAGTAGTAAATAAAGTTACAAATAAAGTGTCAATCCTTTCATAATAAAAAGAATACGTTAACGCTGTGCACTCACAGCTTCAGACTGGATTTTTCTCTGTATCTTCTTTGTATCCTCTGAACTAATTCTTTAACCACACCAAAACATGTATCAGTTGCTTCTGAACAATCTTCTACAAAACTGAACTAAAAATGGAGCTAGACCAATGCTTACACAAGAAATGCAGCTTATTACATTTGTTGCACTGCAAATAAATATTGATTTCAATCTCCGAATACTATGAAAGGGCTTGCATCAATTACACAGCACACCACAGTCAAGATGCAAGTTACCCAATTCCAGTGATGCACACAACAAATCAATCATTCACATCCACACAACTTGGTGAGCCAGAGTCACCACTACTTACCTTTATCTGAACTTTTAAATATTGCATTCATTTTGGAGTGGCATTATAAAAGAAAAGGTTTACAACGGAAAAAAAGTGTCAGCTAATCTGCCAAAAAACCTGTAGTAATTATAATTACCTCTATTCATGTCATGTGTGTTTTAATACATACACAAGTGAGTAAAAGAGCCCTTAATGACAACAACATTATGAGGGGAGGTTTCCCTTTTGCATTATCTACTTATTCAACACAAAATTATTAGGCTATTGTGATAAAGCAGCTAGAGTACAATGACTTTCCTTTAATCACTAATTAAAATGCTGATTGCCTGTTGAGTGAGACATGCAGTTATGGTCAAACACCAAGTCCTATTGTGTGATAACAGCTTGGGCTGGCCTTACAACTGGGTGGGGTTGAATCACTGCTAAGTAAACAAACCCTCTATGGCTGGAAAACACAATCGCTTCAGCTCAATAAAATCCTTAAGTAACTTTTAATTTTACAGCCTTAGACAAGCTAATATTGCAGAGCACAAAAGTTCAGAGATAAAGAGACCTACCAGGTGCTGGAATAAACAAGCAATTACACAGATTATAGAAGAGCAGTACTGGGTCTGTATGAATTAATTTATTCTGTGTACAAGCTGAGGTGGAAATTAATTTCATGGGGCCAAATTCAAAGGACCACTGGGACATTATTGGCTTCATCTATTCAACTTCTTAAGTATACTCAAATTACACCACTGTAATTCCACAGGTAGCAACCCAGTGCCATCAGTGGTGTTTCACAGACATAGTCAGGAGAACCCACACACTCATATTTCCCTTACATCCTTGATTTGTTGCAAAATAAATTAAGTAAAGTAAGACCTATTTGTCTACAGTCCTGTATTCTGTGTAACCATTTAAACTGATACTACCAAAAATATACAAAATGCCACTGTTCACACTGGATGTTATTTAACACCTGGTGTTATGCTCCAGGCTTCAACACTAAACAAGAAAAAACTGCACGTGCACACACACATACAGGGTGTACGACATGATAAAAGCAGCAATATGATACTTGTCCTTTACAAAAAGGACATACTTATTTTTCAAAAAAAGAGGGTAAAGTAATTTTTTTTCTAATTAAAATCATATTACTAGGACCGGTTGTTATATTATTTTTATTTTAATTACATGAACTACTATTGCAGATCCCCAAGTAGAATTGCAGCATTTGACACCTTCCAAAATACAGGGAGAAAAATGTTTCTCCTAACCATGGCTTGCTGCTATTCCAAGAAATCAATTTAACCCATAAAGTTAACATGGCAGAGAAGAAACAAACCCACATCATTTTTCATCAGTAAATTCATTCCTTTAAAAGGCTGAGTCTTGTTGGTTACTAATTTAAGACAGCTCCATCACATAAGTAAGAACAAATTTGCTTTCTTCCAGTTCAACAGGTTTATTCTCTTAACAGAACAAATAATAATGTGCTGTTTAATGGACTAACCTTTATCACATTCCAAATAATCACAAAAAATTCAGTGTGTTTTGGGTTGTGGGGTTTTTTAATACACAATACAAGAAGTGATCTGGGCATGTTTTTGTTATAGTAATATATGTACACTTGCCTATTGCTCTTAACTTGTAGTTACAACTACAAAAACTTCAAATTAATGTTTTTTAAAATTACTTTTACACGTGTGCAACGCCCCATGAGAGCAGAAAGAATGAGTTTTATTCTATAGCTGCAAAAATTCTTCTACATCTTTTTCCTAGTCTCTTCTCTGCTTTTTAAATTTTTGTATATATACACACACATTCAGTCAAATCAACTTCCTCATAAGATTTACAGCTTTTAAACAAAAATGCTTGACCACAACAACCCTTCACTTGCTGGCTGCCTCATTCCTCCACCTCACCTCTCTACAAGTTATCATCTTCTGCAAGTTTTTTTTCCTGTCTTTACAAAAGTATCTCTCACCCTTTTTTAGCATTTTAATTGCTTTTCTAGCATTTGTCTGTAGAAAACAGGAACTGAAAATAATTCCTTATAATAACAGTTGTTTTGTTTATATGCAGCTACTATTTATGTAGTAATTCGTCTCAAAAAGAGGAACCAAAGTCCATGTTCTGTTCAGTGTTTGGGAGCCTCGTACACGGGGCACAGCTGCAGGGAGCTCTCCTTCCCTACTGAGGCTGTTCGGAGAGGCCAGTGAACGCGCCACGTCTCGCAGACTGTCAGCACTAGACATACAGAAGTGGACGTGCCAGACTATGTCCCACACACTATGACTACTACCACCAATTGCAACTATCACTGACGGCACTATGCTTCACTTCATTCTCTCCTCTCCAAATAAATACAACTATGGCTCTTCTTTTACCCTGTTGTGTTGCAAGACCAGCGTCAGGAAACTAAAACTGATGTAACACCCAGGACCCAGCCCACGGCAAGTACAATCCATCAAAAGTCAACAGCTGACCTAGTGCTCTGCTCTCACTGCTTCCACCAAGCTGCACCTCCAGTATCAGTGGGTATTTTATGTAATTAAAAGGACAGCATCAAAATCAGCTGTAGGGCAAATCATCCAAAAGTTCAAATAAAGTTTTGTTTCTAGATTTCTGTAAACCATTTGGTGATCAAGCCACTAAGATATTTTACAAAATGCACCACTAACGTAAAGGAATCATGATAATTTTGAAAGTCAAGGCAAATTCTGACGATAGCTATTGGTAGAAGTACTTCAGAATGATGGATAAAACAGCTCAGGCCCTAATCTTTCATGAAGACATACATCATTCTACGAATTCCTGCCTATGTTTCTGCAGAACTAGAAGTTGCGGAGGGTATCCAAGTGCAGGACTAGAATCTAGAGGCACGGGTCTAAGGTTTTTTACTTAATAAGCATTCAACAGAATTACAAAACTCGGTTTTATTCTACAAACCTCCCTTAAGCTTATAGCTCAAATTCTTTCAACCCTTCACGTAACACATTCAAATAACTTCCAGAGGTATCAGTTTCATAACTGCTGAACAAATACAGATTGGATGCGGTGACCCATCTTTCTAGACAGCACTGCTTCAGCTTTCTTTTGATCACTATTGCCCAGCTGTCATTGAAAGGCTGTCTCTTACTGCCTGTACTACTCAGGTGGCTTGGCAAATACAAAAATTTCTTTTTTAGAAGCATATTGATTATGACTACTCCACTTGCCAAATAACCACACCTTCCTTATATAAAGAAGGAATAGACTTTGCTTTATACACCAACAGCTATGCCCTGATCAGCCTTCTCAGCGGTTCAAAACTGAACTTTCAAAGAAATCTGCCTACGTTTTTATAAACTTGCTACATTTGCAGTCTATGACTTCCATCTAGCTTTGGCATATGCAGGCATCCAATTTTTAACCACAACATTTCTGCTACCCTATCTAATACCGTACCCAGATGTCCTAAAAGGAGGCAAATAGAGACAGCAAGAAAAAACTGCTGCTGAGGTATGCTATTCACCTATCCAGTCTGTTCCAAGCACTCTCCAGTGATGCAAAGCTGAAGACTGATTAGCACTCTCACAGGAGTAGGCTTGAGATACAAAGAATACCAAAAGTCTAGGTAAATACATACGGATTCTCCACTGATACATAGGAACATCACCCTATAGTTGCGAAGGGCCACTTAAGATGGTCTAATTATGGCTGGAAAACTTGTGTCTACTGAACTGGAAACATGAAGGAACAATGAGAAACACTAGGATGAAGTTAAAGAACAAACATACGCATCACCGTGAAAATCTTCCTAAAAGCTGAGCGTATTAGGCCATAGAACAGCCTCATTGGGTAGGTGGCAGAACCCCAGTAGCTTGTGACTTTTCTAACAGAACAAAGCAGGAGACTAGAAAGTAAATGGTGGAGATACAGTGTATATGAGCAGAAAGAAGGGATAATTTAACTGGTCTTTTCCACAGTTGAATTCCATGATTCAGTAGTCCTGAGCTTTATTTAATCTTTTCCAAAGCCTCACACAGTAGCAAACCAGAGCACCAATTTATATCCAAGAGCAAATATTTGTAATTCAGTTTCAAAGATCTTTATAAATACTCACTTTCTTTCAAAACAGTGCTGTTTGTATCTACTCTAAGTAACCTGACTGTGCACAACATTTCATAAGGTAATTATATTACATCCAGAAAGAAAGCATATCATATGACAAATACGTTCTAGCCAAACAGAAAGGAGCAGCAGATGTTCAGATGCAAGAGCAGCCTTTAGGACTTCATCATCTATCACCATCACAGAGAACAAGGGCGACATAGATAAAAGGATCCTCCAGCAGCATCTCCCAAGTCATGTTGTGCCATAATTTGAAGAGAAGTCTTACAGAATTTTGCAAAATAAACTTAAAGCCCAAACCCATGCCAAAACACACCCTTCTAACACACATTCAGTTTACACTTACATGCTACACTGATGCCACGGTTATATACATAAAGAGAACGCGATTACAGTATTAGCATTACAATGCTAATATGAAAGTTGCATATTGTGAAGCATTATGAACAGAGTTAGCGTTTACAAGTAGGTTACATCTCAGTACATAACAATGCTAATTTTATTAGCTGTTGAACAAAATGCAAATATGCACATCAGTATATTTTCGTTTTATGAAAAGAATGTTTTTAATCAATAAAATAAGTACCACCTCAAACTGAGTCATTACATGGACTGGCAAGCATGTCTAAATCAATTGAAGAAACTGTTGCCATTACTTGTACCCAAAAGAGATTTTGCTTGACCTTCCACAGTGTCCAAACATGCTCATGTATGACTGAGAAAAAGCAATGCTGTGGTTTTCTGCCATTTCCTTATCCTAGCTCAAAGCAACACATGGAACACTTAAGGACAGTTATAGCCCTCTCATTAGGATTTCCTTGGTCAAAAAAACTCAAATTCTTTCATGTTTTCCTTTTAGACCCAAGTTTCTAGATACTTACTCAAGACTCCTGTTCCACATCTTTGAATGATGATCCAATCTTTGTTTTTGTATTAACATGCCACACTAGCCCCACGTTCAGCTTGTTACTAACTGCCATGACGCCAGGATGCTTTTTCTCCTAGATCATTTTCTCACCAAGTATTTAAAATCTTTGCATCATAAAGTTTCACACTTCAGTGAATTGTATATATTTTATTTCCTCAATTTATCAATATCATTTTGAATTCCATTCCTATGATCTGAAGTGCTTGCAAACTTTCCCTGCTGCAAGTAGCTCTAGGTAACAACTGCAAACTAAGTAAGTATTCCTATTCCTCCATCCAAGGCATCAGTGAAGACAAATGTTATCAGACTGAGATCATGTCCTGAAGGTATCCCATCAACTCTCTCTACATTGAAACTGTACTCACACTGCTTACTTTGGGACATGAGTTTGGTACCTACGTTTGGTTTCCAGGCTTTCTGTGCAATTATAATTTTTCTCCCAATCATCCCCACCCCCTTTATGGTAATTTCATCTTAATCACGTTTACCACAGAACATCTGAAGACAGAATGTCGAAACCAAGATGTTAAAATCATGATGTGTGACACACCTTGTTTTTCTACTGCATATAAGGTATGCTTATCCTATTACCGAAAAAATCATGTAGGTTTGACACTATGTTCTTTAAGAAGTCTTGTTGACTGTTACATATCTCTCTGTTATCTTCCAGATGCTTATGAGCAACGTATACTTTTCCAATAACTGAAGTCTGCTGACTGGTCTATTGTTGCCTGGGTCAGTAAGGTTTAAAGAGAAACATGGCTGAGTGAGGAGACAGTGTTCACAGAGACTTCCCTCAGGAAACCAATTAAATGCCTAAATCATAATTTCTTATAGAGAAGGGCACTGCCAGAGGAGCACCCTGCCTCCACTAGGAGCCTTGAATCACCTCTAGTCGCCACTTGAGGCCGACAGTCCTGACTTAGGCATCTAACTGATGTGCTGAAGCAAGCAGTGTGACACAGCTCTTGCACCTGCTCGTATACTAGGAATCTCACCAGTTCTCCAAGAGTTTTCATAGATGATGCTGTCAGCTATGTAAGAAGCCTGGCCAGTTCTCACTCTCAGATAAATATCATTAGTTATTAAAAAAAAAACCCCAAAACACACAAAACCACCACCATACCACAACCCTACTTACCTAGGTACTCTTTATTCCTTTATTTTTATATAAATGCCTGAGTTTCTTGCACTTTTCCATGGATGTTAATAGTAAGACATGATGACCATTAATACTTCTAATGAAAACTAAGCAGCAAGAAGGTAACAAATTATCCTGAGAAGGCCAAGGTATTTATCAATCTCTTACCTACTCACTAAGAAATGGGCAAGCCCTTTCCTCATCCTTCTTTTCTCAGCGCTTTGTCTCTTCTTAGTTGAATTCCACCTTGTGCCCAAGTTCTTCAAGTTTTATGGCCGCTTGCCCACACCATTCTTTTATACTCATCCGTAATAATTTCAGCCAGTTTCAGTTTTTGGCAACACCCCTCAAGTTTTAGGTCACTGAAGAGAGCTTGTGTTTATTTCAGCTGTACTTGTTCTAAGCTTTCTTTTTTTGTACTAGTAAAGTTAATGTTTCAGCCCTTGTGAATGTTTTGCTAAAGAACTGTCAACTTGCTTTCAAGTCACTTTGGCATGCACCTGCTTCACACAGAAAGCTACCTACCATTTTTCTGAGTTTACTGAGGTGCACTTTCTTGAAGCTTTAATTCTTCTTTCATCTTTAATCATGGGATATGCTACATCTTCTGAAGAAGCAGAAACTCCTACCTGACAGCTAGAAAGGCAACAGGAAAATTAATCAAAAACCTGAAAACTAGTCAAACGGTAGCCATGGAAATGCTAGAGATAGGCAAATAAGGCCAAGCAATTGGAGGAGTGAATTGAAAGGCTCTACATGACATACAGCCCCAACACTTTGGTCCGGGATTGCAGTAGTGGATTTTTGGACCTGTCAGTTACATGGCTTTATGCAAAGGGTGTTCATATGACCTTAAGAGAGGTCCTATTTCCTTGGCACTAAGCATAAGTAATTACCATTAGTGTCAGTGGAAGTTATATGCACATGTTGAGTGGGGATTAAGCAGTTTTATAAATGGTTGCTTGGAAGGAAAGAGGACAGAGGAGGGACAAATATGCAGAAGTTCTTGGGAAGGTGACGTATTTGGGAAAGTACTCAGAACAGATTATCCTTATCCACAGCGTACTTCTTCACATACAGCCATTTATTTTTCATATATTTCTGTTCCCAAGCTGCAGAACTGCAAAGTGTTCACTTTAGTGGCTTCCCAGCTTCACTTCTATGATATTCACATGTTTTTGTGTTTGTTCTCTGTGCTCTGGCAAATTGGTTTCCTGACAGAATTGTGTAAGGAAACAGGGAATTGCTTTGCCTACTGCAGAGTTTATAGACACTAGCATTTGGGCTACCCAATTTTAAAAGTTTTATCAATTCAGTCAAGGAATAAAAACCATCATGAACCCGATTGAAAGAGCTTGAATTTCACATCCCAACTAGTCTCACAAATACCACATCCCAAATCAGTCAGAAATTAATTTACTGAAATTGCGACTGAAACTTTTGACTAGCTAATGTGTTTGGGAAAATGTTTACAGATAATTCATGATGAGAAAATCTGTTATGAATTAGTATTTGTTATTTATTGCCCATTAGTTGCAAATAAATTAGATGGTTCATAATAATGCACTGTCTCTTATGTCAGTTGCATGCTAGATTAGATTAATACATTGCTGTACAAACTTTTGAAATGCCTAAAAAAAGTTTGGCAAAAGTTTCCATTTACTAATGCTATAAATGTTAACGAATTATAAGACCAGTTTATTTTAACAGACTAGTATTGATGATGCAACAGGCAGAGAGAACATAGCAAAGCCTGGTAGGATACACTGCAAATAGCTGAAACTACGCCTCCCACAGCTGTGGTTGTACCAGTAGTCCAGGATGCAACAGATTTTTGCATCATCTTTATCAGTGGGAAGCTGGCCAGATCTGCTTATCAGTGGACGGATGGCAGAGCTATGCCCTACCAGTTTCCAGGCCCCTCCACCTCTGTGTTTTTGTTTAGTTTCAACTTATGGCAAGCTCTGCATCTGGCACACCTCTTCACTGTGCCAGAGAGCTCTAGCAGAATCCTGCAACTAGGAAAGGTATAAAATCAGTTTAGACTTCCACATGCTATTGCTGCTTGTACTGTATTTAGATAAAAATATTTTCCTTAAGATTTGAGTATAAGAAATTAAATGTATATTTTGCTTATCCTTTCATAGGATTTCAGTTGTAACTAAGCATTAGTATACTGTGGTGTTACAAAATTGCTTTTGTTACTAGAAATAAACTTCAAAGCTTAAAAGCATGATTATACCCCAGTTTACTGAAATATTAGCTTTTCCAATAACTTTGGCTAGTTTCCTCTATGCCAAACGCACTATGGAATAAAAGAACACTGTCAAGTCTTTTCAGCAAAACGTAAAATCCTTTCTTTAAAGCAAGGACACGGTCAAGGTGTGTAAGACTAGTGAGGGTACTTGTTCATATTAGAAATTAAGTATTTGAAGATGCATGATTTTTTAGGGAAGAAGCATCAAGTTGGAAAAACATTCTTATGTGCCAGAAGAAAGTAAATCTTTAAAATGTTTGTTACATTGCAAATGCCACTCTGGACTACACAGACAGGAAACATAGATCTCTGGTAACCAGATTAAAGGCCAAGGCCACAGCTTTATTGAAGTACAGTAACTCACACTACAGTACTATCTGACAGCCAATAGTTCTTGCAGTAGTAAATAATGAGAGCCCAAGGCAAAACACCATATACACTGGACCCCAAAGAAATGCAGTCCAGCCCTAATGTCAAACTCTTAAGCCTATCCATACTGATGAGACTTGAACTCTTTTGTTTTGAGGTACTAAAGATGAGGTAATACCTGTATATGGCAATAAAAACTTCCTTTGCAGTAACTCTTGCTTTTCTGTCTTCTTATTGCACATACCCCAAAAACTGGCAAAAGGAAGCTTTAACAACAACAAAGTGACAACCAGAAAAATCAAAAGTATTTGACTGTTCTCAACCAAATCTATCTAGACAGAATACTGAATTCCAAGCATCTTTCCAAAGATATTCAAGTAACTAACATCAGATAAGGTATACATTACTTATTACTCAATTCAATTAATGTATACAGTGCATGCATAATTTGTCATTGGAACCACCTGTAAGTATACATACACTAACATACCTTGCTGAAGAAAACTTCACTACCTGCTAATTTCTGACCTAATACATCTTTATATCTTAAGCCAGCTTCACAAAATTACCTCAGGCATATTATAGGATACAAGGTCAAAATTACACTCCTGTACTTCAAGGGTTATAGATCCTTTTAATGTGAATCAAAAAAAGGACTCATTCCCCACATCAAGTTGTTCCCTTCTCAAATCAATACTTAAAATCAAGTCCATAAGTGCTGTTTCCCCACCTCCCAAGAGTATCACTCAGGCTACAAATACTCCCTTTCCTTCCATTCTTCAAACACACACCGCTTATTCCAAAATTTTTATTAGTTTTGTAAGTGAATAAGCAGCAGAACAAAAGAACATTACAAAAAAAAGATGAAGTGTTATATCCTCAGGCAACAATACAGGGAAGAGCTGATCTTGCCTGTGTGCTGGTTGTGGCTGGCATAGAGTTAATTTTCTTCACAGTATGGGGCTGTTTTGGATTTGGGCTGAAAACAGTGTGGATAACCAGGGATGTTTTTGTTACTGCTGAGCAGTGCTTACAAACAGTCAAGGCTTTTTCTGCTTCTCACCCCACCAGTGAGTAGGCTGGGGGTGCACAAGAAGTTGGGAGGGGACACAGCTGGGACAGCTGACCCCAACTGACCAAAGTAACATTCCCTACCATACTACATGATGCTCAGCATATAAAGCTGGGGAGGAGGAAGAAGGGCTGGATGTTCAGATTGATGGCGTTTGCCTTTCCAAGTAATCATTACATATGACGGATCCCTGCTTTCCTGGAGATGGCTGAACACCTGCCTGCCAATGGGAAGTAGGGAGCAAATTCCTTGTTTTGCTTTGCTTGTCTGCATGGCTCTTGCCTTACCTATGAAACGGTCTTTATCTCAACCCACAGGCTCTCTCACCTTTACTCTTCTTACTCTCTCCCGCATCCTGCTGTGGGGGGAGTAAGCAAGCAGCTGTGCAGTGCTTAGTTGCTGGCAAGGGTTAAACCACAACACCTGTAACTCATATTGGCTTGAACAAGATATTAACAAAATTTTGCTATACATCATGGGTTTTATTTGTCCATAGACAGATGAACTGAGCAATGCTTCAGCCCAAACATACAAAAAGGGATGGACAAACCTGAAACCCAGAAATAGAAGGAAAAGCCACTAAACCCTGCAAGTATAGGGTTCACTGCAAGTGGTATATTCTCTGATTTAACCGGGACCTTCCCACAACCTCATGACTTATAAGCTTGTACTACATACCATTGCCTACTAAAATACTAAGCAAATAAAAGGCTGGTCATTCTCAGTCACACATTAGTAATAGTCAAGTAGTTTTTTCTCCACCTGAGAAACAATAGCACATGTCAATTTATCTGTGTTCCCAGTCCCACAGAAAACCTGCTCTTCTTCAGGAAGATCTACAACCTACTGCAATATTATTAGCATTTGAGAAACAGAACCCTAAGTTCTCTGAAAGTGGTCAGCTGTAACCAGCTGATGTAACAAGGCCATAGGGCTCAGAAGAAAAGCACAGGAGAAAAAAAGTTTTGCTATTTCTAGTTAAAAAGTCTCCTTCCCCTTAACCCTTGCACCAAGTCCCAAAGGCTACATGAAAAGCAACAGGTTGCATTAGATTTCAGTTGTTTCTCCCTGCTGGGCAAGTGCTACATGTAAATCCATTAAGTCTTTGGAGTCTGAAACCTCTAACTGAATGCTCAGCCAAAAAAGGTGATAGAACAAAGTGCCTACTAATCAACTCAAATCAGCCAGTAAGTGAGGCTTTGCTAATGAATTATGGTAATTAACTCTAGGGATTGGTCACTGTGCTGGCAGACTACTGCTTCCTCTGAGCAACAGGAGGCAGATTAAGCATACTTGTTCATATGCCTAACTCCCTGTTCCTACAGGTTTTGGAGCAGCATCTCCCTGGAACCAGAAACTCCAAGGTAGTGTCAATGGCTAGACAGGCCCCAGCAGTCAAATTCAACACTTGACCAGCAGTCTGTCTAGGATAGTGTGAGAAATGTACTCATCAATTCCTGTCACCTAACTAAAAAAAAAAAAAGTAGTCATTCAATATAAACATATCACTCAGCTGGAGAGGTTAGCATCATTCTTCTATCCCATGATATTTATTTGACTCTAGCTAATCGCTGGAGGTCCCGAGTTAAGAAATTAGAAAAAGGAATCCTGCAGCTGAGATCACCATCAACACTGGCAATGCAAAGAGCTAAAGAAATATTATGATCTAAATACCAAGTTGGCAAATATGTAGTGGCACCTCAACCCCATATCACCTTTAAATAACGCAAGTGGTATATACTTAATTTTCCCTGCCCAATTCTCACCAGGCAATAAAGCAAACTGCCACCTAGCCAATTTAAAGGAACAAAATCATTAAAAAAATAATCTGAGAACAAGTTAAAAAAATACCCAAAGTCAGAGAACAGTAAAACAATTGTTCAAGTCCAAATCTCAGGATGCTTCAAGAAAAAGAAAAAAAGCACTCCCCACCCAATGAAGGCCTGCCTCAGTTTATGGGGCCAGTATGATGTTTTCTGTGCCTTACATGCAGGCCACCTTGTAAATATGGTATTTATACTGCAGTGACCCAAGAAGCTGGGTCCTTTGTGGAAGAAGCGTGATACAAGAAGTCCTAGCATCACTTACAGCTGTGTGTGTACACACAGAAAAAAAATGGTGCCAAGACCCTGGTGAAAGCTGAGGGTGAAGAGCACACAGTGAAGCCAGCTTCTTTTCAAGGACAGAAGAGGCAATTTTTAACTCTGAAGCCCCTCTTCACTTTGCCACCACTGTGGGCTATGACTGAGGCAGCTCAAATCCCACTCGTCTTCTCGGGGCCCAGCTCTAAGTTCGCTCCGAGAACTTGACCTACGTGCCAGGCACGGCGCAAGGCTACCCTTGCAGCCGTATCAGCTACGGCTGAAGCTGTGCTGCAGGACAGCTGATCAAAAGCTACAGCTTTCCAGGATGCCAGCTCGCCTCTGTTCCAAAAACTATTCCATAAGTGCTCAAGCTCATTTGTCTGGATTTGCCCATGGCAACTGGTTACCCGTGCTTTTCCCTTCCCTCCTAGGGGCTCTCCAACTCTTAACATGTACATAGCAAGTGGCTTCTTCGCCAGAACAAGCTGAAAGCACCGCTGCTGCTGGCAGACCTCATTTAAACTCTGTAGCATGTGTACAGACCCTTCCATAAACTGCTGCCACCTTCTTCAGGCTAGGTGCTACAGGGTCATAAAGGTCACTAAGGCCAGACCCGTCACCAGGATCCATTTTTCCTTCAGAGATGCAAGCACGAAGGAGGTGGTGAGAAAGCCAGGGCAGGTGGTGCAGTCGCTGCAGTTTTCACATCAGCCAAACTTACAGGGTCCCAGCAATCAATTCCCATGCTAGTGGGGATCCTTGGTTTTGGTTATGATGCTAAGCCTTTAAAGCAGACAGCACAATGTAATAGAAAATTTCTGTTCCAGTATTTTGCTGTTCCTGGTAAGAGGAGTAACCCTTCAATCTTTTTGCAACTGCTATGAGGCTTACACAGAGGAAATCCTACTTGGATTTCTTTTAAACCAGAATAACCTGCCAAAATATTCAAGGGAAAATTCTTCTCTGAAAGCTTAATTTAGACAACTACCAGCAGATCCCTTCATGGACACAGCAAAATCTTAAACTCTCGCTATTTGACTGTGCTTGCCTAAGGCATTAAGTTCAATCCACCATGTCGCACCTCAGTAACTCGACACAGACTAGGAAATTCTTACAGTCAGCTTCCCCACGGGATTTGTTAAGTTTCACATACATTTAGTTGTGCAGTTGGCCTGTTCAAATTGACAAACTTGTTGCTCAGTGCTTTCTGCTGCAGATTTTGTCACCAGGAAAAATAAATACTGGAGTGGGGGAAGGAAGGCTACTATGTTTCAGTAACAACCTTTTTTTTTTTTTAAATAATTACACATGCATTACCATTCCTATCTCTTCTTGAGAGGCATTTATTTTGCAGAAGAGACAGGCAGATACTCTGGTGATGGGCACATTAAAAACGCCACAGATAGACAAGATGAATGTCATTAGCGTGAAAAATGACTAGAGCAGACAGATACAAAAAATACTATTCAATCCTATCAAACATAAAGGAATAATTCACCACATGAATTTCCCGTGTATCCGAACAATACACATATATAATATGCAGGTTACTAATAAAGACTTCAGTCTGGAAAAGCACTTACACATTCTTATTTTTTAGTAGGCAAGGAGTGCATTGAGTCAATGGAATTATTCACTGGATTAGAGTTAAAGCATATGCCTAAGTATTTTGTTGGTTGAAGGCTAATATGACCCACATGTAACTATTAGATTACTTCTGTAATGCTATACTATAAACATCAGTATGACATGTTATTACAGAGTAAAAGCAACTCCCCCCAACTAATGCTTATGGGTATAAAAATTACTAACCTATGGTATGCCGCACAAAGCGAGCCCGCTCAACCCAGCATCCGCAACGGCTTTTGTCAGCATTGGCAGAAGACAAACGGAGCAGAAAGGCAGCAAGGAAAGGGAGGCTGAAGAAATAAGCAGCAAGAACAGCCTCCTTTCCAGAAGGGTAACTTAATAGACCTACAGCAAGCAGAAAGCCTACGGTGCTGGCAAAGAAAACCAGGCATGGTCACAGCATCAAAGAGAAGCAAGATATGATGTGTCTTTTCATCAGCCTTTAGCACACACAAATTAAAACTTCCTCTGTATCCTGCAGAGCTCCTCAATTACTTGTCATTACTATTGTGTGCAATAGAAAGCATTTAGTCCTCAGTGTGTAGCACAGATAGCACGTTAGCACACCAGACTCTTCTTTCAGCTATAGAATCATGTATTTTGATGACAACCCAAAAAGAAGCAATTACTTTCTCCATCTTTCCTCTGATGCCTTTGTTATAAAATACAAAAAGCCTTATTATCAATCCCTGAACCCAAACTGCACAAGGATTTCCAGTGATGAGATGAATTTACAAAGATGATGCATTGCAATACCAAGGACAAAACCACATAAACAAGTATTTTAGCTTCATAGTTCTTCAGTAATCAGCGGTCTGCAGTTTGTGTGATACTCTAGCAGGTATAGGCTTACAAACACTACGTGGCTGTGTTTGTGGTCTATCAGAAGGCTGAAGATTAACAACTTTAGAGAAGACAGTGATTCCTCGTTCTGAAGAAATTCAGAATGTCACCAGATCACTTTTTCTTCCCATGTAATAGGTTAAAAATATCAAGTTCATTTTTCAGTATGTAAACTGAAATTCTCTAACAGCTAAAATAACGCCAATGGAAATGCATACATATATTTTCAGAAAGCAGATAAAGGTCAAAGTTAAAGACTTAATATAGCTAGGATAAAAAAAATATACGTCTATATTAAAGGTAATTCAGGACACAGATCCTAAAATGTCAACTGTTTAAAAAAAATAATCAAGACCTAGACAGTATGTACATAGTGTTTCATGGCAAGTTCTGAAGGAGAGATTACTTAAGGACCAGGACATGCAAACTGATATTTAGATGCAACAGCATGAGACTTAATCTTCTTTTCAGACGCAGTTACAATACCTGTGCCAATAAACAAAATCACATAAGCACAGACTAGAATCAGGCCTGTCTCAAAAAAAAGCCACCAAAACCCACAAGAAACCCCACAAAACTACCACCAACCACAAAACACCCCACTGCCAGTTTTGGGCCAGCGTGCCCTGCTTTTCTAACTTGGGAGGAAGGTGCCTTAGCTAGCAGACCAGGTTACGGAAGCCTTCACTGGGATTACCAGCCCTGCACCTGACCTGTGAAGACACAGGGCCTCCCTCACCTTCAGCTGACTGGGCGATGAGAACTTCACAGGCAATGCATCGCTAAAGTTAGGGCAGCTACACCGTCTTCACACTTGAACATAACGATTGTCAGCGTGTGAAAGAGAATCTATACTGAAGGGAAGTTTCCTCTTGCTGAAGTGCAAAGGAGCCAAAGAGCCCACGTGCAGTAACCTGTCTGTCTTTTGTAACTACACTACTGTATGTTCTGCAACAAAGGTTTTATACCTACTCAATTACATATTTATTTTTCACTGGGCAAAAATAATTTAAAAACCCAACCACAACACCTTCCACCCCTCTGCCCCCGACTTGCTCTATGTCAAGATGCAAAGCTGTTTTACAGTTATAAGTGACTGATAAAAGGAACAAATTTCTAAATACCTTGTTTGAATTCCTTACTTGTCCTAATTTCACATTAGAGAAGGATTTCCTTTATTCTGCCTGAAAGAATGAATGTATTGATAATAGCTTTGTCACCCAGTATGAAACTTCTCTTCAAAAACCATGTATAAAGCGTTATTTGCAAGGAACTTTTTTTAATGTTTTCTTTCTATGGACACAATGTTCAGCTTCTCTTTCAAGTATTTGGATTGACCTACCAAGTAATATAACTGACAATGATAGCTTAGTTAACAATGCAGTACATTTGGGAGATAAAGGGGATCTTCCTCAAAAAATTTAGTTACTTATGCAACGCATCTCAAAATGAGTCCTCTTCAGGTGGATATGAAACACCTTTTTGCAGGAAGAATGGGCTCTTCCACCAATATGCATGCAATGATTGAACAGCCATGTAACACATACTTCACACGCTTGGAAAAGATATTGTGGGAGTTCTCATTTAAAGAATAATACAGCACTAGTTAATCTACTCAATCAAGCTAACTATAAATCCTATTTCAAGCGACATGCACTTTATTGCTAAACTAAAAGTTTCTGTACTGCCCTAATAAGTAGCAGTTGATTCTCCTGTCTGAGAATGTCACAGTCCTCGGATAACAGTCTGTTCGCTATCTTTAGTTATGGTCAGTTCTTTGGCAACTCTTCACCTCTTTCAGAAGGAGAAAAGCATAAAACAGAAAAATAGCATCTATACTACTTCTCAAGAGCTATCATCAAGTACAAGCCTTGATAACCAGGATTTTGAGTAAAGGTAAATTTCATTTAATCATAATGAAATCCTGAATCACCGGTGGCCAATGAAAGACATGTTAATTAGTCAATATAGGAATGAAATAATTCCTACTGTATAAGACCCAGTCCTGCAGTTTTTATCACTAGTCATAGTACTTACTTTTACAAAGCTTTGTTTGCTAGTAATTGGACTTCTCACACTGTAATTACAGACTGCACCTTGGAGCATTCATTTGCAAAATTGGGCCCTTATGCTGCAAAATTCCTCTTGTTAAGGTACATAATTTTTATCAAATAGCACAAACTGCTTCACTTTTAAATAGGTGTTATTGGCATCTTGATTATTATCCAAGTTCTGAAGCCAGAAATACACTTTTCTCAATAATCACAATCACCAGGAGACAAACTAGACAGTGAATTCTCATCCCCCTCCTAATTTATCCAATGCTCTTTATTCCGTGCACATTAGCGCTAACATCAAATTAAAAATTCCTGCATGTGCTATATTCTGTAGCAAAGAATTTCTGAGGAAAAATTACAGTGTAATAAGACAAACAGTACCATTGTATTTTACAGCAACTCAGATGGTCAAAGCAAAGCACTACCTACGTAATGTTTGTAGCATCTGTTTTAGGCAATGGGGCAAAACTCCACCAAGGAGAACACTGAAAGAAATAAAGCAAAGTGACTTACCTGAGGTCATTTGGAACAAGTTACAGCACACTGAAGAGTAGAAGCAAGGAACACCAGACACCTTAATCCTGAACATACATATATATATATATTTATTTATTTTTTAGACCCACCATGTCTCTAAAAACATCCCCTAATAGCTCATACTCAGCTCTAAGAGCTAGCTCTTTGGAGCCAAATTTATTGGTAGAATCCAGCTGCTTTGCAACACATGCTCCATATTACAATAGCCCTAATAATGACTTATTTGGGTAATCTTGGCTTGACTAGTTAACAGCTGATCCTACTGCACCACGTATCCAACCTAGAGCTTGTATGCTATTGTCTCTCTACTGCTTGTTGCACAAGAAAAATAGGGCCAGGCTTAGCCACTTCCTTTGCCACGCTGGTATTTGATGCACTTTCTGACCCCTGCAGCTGTTTCCAATCTGACTGAAATTAGACCAGACAGCAAATTCTTCAGTGAAGTACAGGGTTACTGAACCAGCAGAGAAGCAAGAAAGCAAAAGGAAACTAAAGCCATTTTTATGCACTGGCTCCATCCTCCACACAATTGAGCTATAACCTATAAATTATATTTACAGTAAGCCATGAATTGATGCTGACCTCTTCCTGTACTTAGTTTTTGTCCACCTGTAAAATGGGAATAATAGTTGTGGACTATCTCCACCAGGAAAATAAAAAAGGGGTTTAATTTATTACCATTATTAGCATCACACTACAGTTCAGGTACCATGTTGATACTTACAAAAATACATGTATACACATAAATCTACACAGCATAAAGAGGTCTGAAATCTCCGTATCTCCCTCCCACATATTTTAAGATGAACTAAGAAAATACAGAAATGAAATACCAGAATAAAAGTAGGTGTCATGCAGGAATTACCAAAATTTCTTCTTTTTTTTTTTTTAAAGTGTGCAGAACAGGTGCAGCAAGTATCATTTCCCTCCTGCTGCTTGGCCCACCTGCTGTCTGCCTGATGGTGCTATCCTCACTACTTCAGTATTTATTCCAAAATGCAAAGTTAAAACGAACAATATAATTTTTTTCTTCCTTTTTTCACCTCAAGTATATTCTAGGTATCTCCCCAAATAACTCTATAACTATATCAAATGCAACTTCATTATTCATACAGATTATGGTAAAAAGAAAACAGACAGCAAAACTCTTGTATCTGAAATATTCTGTTGTGCAGATGTGACTTGCTGCAGAGAGTCCCTACAGAGGACAGCACGTCCCCTTCCTCTGTTTTGTTTCTCATGCATTGTGATGCTTCTCATGCTGCAAGATGCAAAAATGGTGGCGTCTCAGTTGGTGTGAGACATTGTATGAATACCCCGTATAGAAGGACTGACAACTGCAGCAATAAAAACCTCATGAGATGCGTAATAAAAATAATAAAATAGTAATAGTAACAATAAATTTCAAAGTGTAAGTCTTCTTGGTTCTGAGCCTATACGGTTTTCAGGGTCTTGTTAAAGAAGGGCTAAAAGAAACATGAAAGCACATGGTGCTAGGGGATTTCAAGTAAAACATCAAGTCTCATTAAATCATAATTAGATGACAGTTGGCAATATCGTAGCAACACCTATCATGCAACTCTTTCTCTCCTGTTCCTCCCTTCTTCCACAAGCTTTATAAAAACAGACATGCTCTTCCCACAGATGTTTGCTCTACAGAACTGGGCAAACCTACATGGAAAGTCGCATTTCTGGAAGGAATCTGTAGTTCCCTGGTTCCCTTCAGTGCTGCAGTTCTGCTGTTACTCAGGTTGTTGGACAGCTGGGTTCAGCTCTCCCCCAGCTCACCTGGGCTCCTACTCTGAGGGCGCTGGGTGAGAAAGGTCCAGAGCTGGCAGCTTGCTCCAGGAGGGGATGTGTCCTCATTTTTCTGCTTAGATTACAGACTCTAGAGTGGTTTTAGTTTATTAAATAGAAATCTAAACTTAAGGGGAGTCATATAAGCAACACTAAAACCTAAATGACACCTGCGGCGTATGGCCAGTACCGACGTAACACAGCTGCACTGCGAGAAAGTCTCACTGCTGACGGGGACTGGCACCTCTCCCAGCTTCCAGGCTTCCATGCCTCCAGTGAAGGATATGGCTGACATCTGTATTTGTGAAATCCCTGCCATCACACGCTCCCAAGGCCTGGGTTTGGACCTCCGTATTCTGTCCTACAAATTCATGTAGATTTTCACAGCAATGCACCAACGATTTGATAGGAAAGCATTTACTATCTGATCATGCAAACTTAAGTTTTCCTTCTCACCTATGAACTGAAGTGCACTTTAAGCCTCCTTTTCTCCACAAGAGATACATTGATCTGTAATAAGTAATTATGTGTTAAAGCTACAAGCAGTAATTAAATTAAAATTTTCATGATTCTGGACAATAAGGCCCCTACATTTATAACGAATACAATTCTTAATTCAAAACAATTACCAGTATCACTAGTTTCTTACGTATACTTTGTTTGTTTAGACGCTATTTGCTTAAGCTTTACCTTTTTCTTTTGCTACTTTTAACACTCTTCCAATTCTCTCTTTGACTATCCCATCTGCCAATGAAAATTATAGTATGCCAAGAATAATGTAAAGGCTAGTGTCCAAGCAATAATGTATTTGTTATTGCTCAAGGAAAATAAACACTTTTATAAATGCATGAGTTGTGAGAATAATTGCCTTTTGTTATTAATACTATATGAAAATAAATTGAAGTCAGACAAAATTAAAAGTAACAACTGACAATGAAAAAACCCCTAGATTTTTTACAAAAAGCAAATACATTTCCTACAGCTTTTTCCTATTTATAGTAACGTCTTAACTTTTCTACATGTATGTTTGATGTTCTGATTCCAAATGTTTCGGTTTTTACCTGTGGCTGCATGCATTCTATCACGCAACGACAAAACAGCAGTTCTTATTTTACTGTGCCGTTACACTCAGCATAATTATATTATTTTAAAGAAAACATTTCTACAAAGTCCAATAAATCAACGTTTCCCAAAGATAAAAGTTTGCAAAAACATGATCTGCTCTGTTTTCTCCCTTAACTGGCCTTCTGTTCAGCGATCATTTCAAATGTAATGTTATTTCAGTCAACCAATACTTTTAAGCATGCTGAATAGTGTGGAACATTCCTTTATTCTGATGTCATGCAGAAAGCATTTTTCTCAGAAGACATCTTTTGTAGTTGTAACCAAAAGGCAAAAGAAACTGGAGATCTCAAAGGGCGGGGGGGGGTGGTGTGTGTGTGGAATGGCTTAAACTCCTCAATCCTGTCGCTTCTAAAACTGTGTCAAAACCACACATATTTTTGGCAGTGACCTCTTAAAACAGTCGCTTATAAGCAAGTACTTCTTTGCCGTTTCTAAGGTATTATACTTATTTTTACAGGTTTTGACCAAAAATTCCTTGCATTATTGTACTGTATCACAGGGAAGTTCACTATAGTTTCATGAAAGACGTTTTCATTTCTGACTGGCATCTTCTCAATAGCAGGGGGCCCAGGCACACCGCGCTCTTCCAGGCAAACCTTTCTGCTCTTAAACAGTACAGCATTCATAACTTACTTTCAGCACCGCAGGGCAGCTACACAGAAAGGCTTCTCCAACTTAATAGGTTACATCACAGAGAAGTCCACTATGTGGCCAAGGTGTAAAACATAAATGCACCCCTCATTCACTTCTGCACCTTACAAAAATGAAATCACATCTACCCCAAAGACCTGCATTTCCACGCTACAGCCTGGTTGAGGCTAGAATACTGCACTGTTACCAAATGTATGTTTTACT
Organism: Phaethon lepturus; assembly: GCF_000687285.1. Taxonomy (NCBI): domain Eukaryota; kingdom Metazoa; phylum Chordata; class Aves; order Phaethontiformes; family Phaethontidae; genus Phaethon; species Phaethon lepturus. The sequence continues at coordinate 109,179 of NW_010539841.1, forward strand.
GTGGTTATTACGTATCATCACTCCCAGTTAAACACAGGAAAGGGAAAAATCAACTACAGAAGAAAGGAAACACGAAAAGATCTCAACAGAATAAATACATGTAGTGGCAGTAACTTTCGTTTCTGCAAATACTCTGAATCCTCACTATGTGAAACTGTACTTTAGGCAGAGTGCGAATCTATCTTTACTACCTAGGATATCTCACAGGTGTGGATATAAAGGGAAGGCATAATGCGGAAAAATTGCTTAAAAGTATCAGCATGATTCAGGAACAAGAACTCCTCTGACAAGAAGTAAAGCTTGGGAGTTAGCCCAAAGTAAAGCTTGGGAGTTATCCCAAGATAATCCATGAAATTAGAATTAATAAAACTTTTATATCATAATATGCTAGCCTACTAGAGCATTCCATCAAGCTCCCATGTTTTTCTACATGAAATTACATTATGTTACACAAAAATAACTTTGAAAATATTGCAAAGTTTTAAAGGAATTATTGGAAATATATTTTAGATCAATCCACCCATAAAAAAAGAACAAACACCTCTAAATTTAACAACTTATTTTCCAGTGGTATTAAATATTTTGAGTCCAGCCCTGAAGAGCTTCAAGACATTGAACTTTAGAACTGTGCCATCTTTCTGTACAGAAGAGCTATAATTAGCCAAAGGCTTGTTCTTGCCATTCTGGGTGTCAGAAAATTTTAACTCTGGGAGAGACAAAAAAAGAGGATTGCTATACTTGGAGGAGAAAAAGAAAGCACTTTGCAAGTACTTCAACAATGCTATTTGTTTTAAAGATGGTTATGTACTCAGAACGCTAAGTCCAGCCTTAACAAAGACATCATTGAACTAGAGAGTCAGATGTTATCTGTATAGAAATACATACTACAGATGTACAGATATATGTACATCGCCTGCTTGAACTGTGAAGTTCCAACTGTTGTCGCAATCACAAGTAGCAACACATAACATATGTAAACTCCTGTGTTCTGCAAATATAAAAATAGAGACACTTTCAGGTTGGGCATGTTATTGGGTGTTATTATTGGACTTAGATGTTGGTCATTTGTGTGTATATATATACGTATAATAAAGTAATACACAGAACATAAGGATGTCACTTTACCACCCATAATAAGCACATGCAAATTTTTTTCCTGCATACGTACCAATTAGTACACTGGCTGCAACATATTCTGCCAAAAATATACCATGTTTCAAGTAGCCAAATGCCATACAGTTCTCAAAAATCTGCTATGTTTGCCTGGGAGGGTGTTTTGGTGGTGGTGGTTTGGTTTGGTTCTTCCTTGGTTTTGTTTTTTGATTATTTGGGCACCTAGATTCCACATACTACAGTCAGTATTAAAAACCCTGCAGGTTAAACAGAAATATTTACTCTGAAGAAACTACAAGCAACAACAACGGATAGAAACACTTAAGAGTCATGAGAACTGGGAGACTGAATAGGCACTGTCAACCTTTATTCTTTCCACAGAAATATAAAGAGATGTAAAAACCTCTTTTTTTTTTTTTCCTCCCCCCTAAAAATCAGTTTAAAGCCCCATGTCTGTTATCTTTTCTGTAGAAATACCTCTGGAGCACGTTCTGCCAGAAGGTAAGACTTGGGACACGCTTGGCTTTTTCACATATAATTTGGAACTGGGATCCAAGTGTTGTGCTGTGGCAAGAATGCAAACCTGCTCCCAGCAGTTCTGTAACAGTATATCAAGGTGTATCTATTACTTTAATCCATTACTCCAAATGAACTAATGTCAGGAAGAGATGCGACTGTTACCACCAATTAAAAGGAAAAATATTAACAGATTTCTTTAAACATGGTACCACTTATTACATTCTCTTTTTCTCATTTCTCATTTTTCTTTTACAGAGCCAGCACAGCTATGGGAGAGTACACTGGATTCTGTTCTGGCTCGTGCATCAGCAGAATTGGTAGCTAAGTTCCAGCTGTGGAGTCCTCATTGTTGGTGATCCATGAACCAGAAAGAACATAGCCAGGCTTTCAAATTCCGGGTTGAGCTTGTGGCACTGGCAGTCAAGAAAAGCATCTTTCCACTTATTCCTTCTCCCCTTTGACTCTACAAAATAAATTAAATTATCCCAGGAAAGACAATCAGCTGCTTTATGATAATAGATTTTTGAAGAGAAGACTTTGCTTTAAGGAAGCAACAACAGCAGGCATTGAATGTACAATGTTAGCCAGTTGTCCACCACAAGTACTGTGCCACATGCTTATTAAAGAGCATTAAAGTATGAAAGGGAAAAAAGTGGGACTGCTTTTGAAAGAAATCACGTTAAAATACTTCAGAGAATCAGCCCAAACCCAAGGGTTTTGAATGTGAAAATAATGTAAGATTATCAGCTGCGGGCAGGATTGCTGAACACATGAAGGCTAAACAGGGCAGTGTTTCTGCAAGTTTCTTAACCATGGTTTTTGAGCTGCTGTGGAAGAAAAAAACCCAAACAGAATAAAACAAACAAAAAAATACTGTTCTGTCTCCTAGTTATTCAGCCTTCTTAAAATTATTATTTCCCCTCAAAATGTAAATACAGTACGTAATACAGACGTTTGATACTAGATTGGAGTACACAGTACCATGAAAATTAAGCAATAATATTGTGTACTTACATGCTTTGGTAAGATATACTATATATAATTTTAAGTGTTACAACTCACTAGAATGCACTAGCACTATACACAAAAGACAGCAAGCGTGTAAAGGAAAGAAAGACTGCTAGACAAACATAGACATGTAACTATGAAAAATACGGCAGAACAGCTTTCATGCTCAGTGGAAACACAATGTTGAAAAGGAAATTTACCTCCTACACCCTTTAAAAAAATGCATAAATTATGAGCTACCTATTTTTGTTTCATGAAGCCTGTGGCATAAGCTCAATAACAGCAGTTGGCCCCAGCCTTAATGCTATGTAGCCACTTAAGTGACAGCAGTAACACTTGACAGTGCAAGATTTTCTTTGTCTTCTCCTACAACTAGTCACCCCTACAGTTTATCATTCTTCGTATTTTTAACATATCCACCAAGAGCAAAAATTCAATGTCGCTCATAATATTTTGAAAGAGATGCAGCTTCACAAATGATACAAACCTTGGGGCACTTCAAATTGAATGCATTTTTAAAAAATCACTTTAAATTTCAACTATGGACTGTCGCTAGGCCTGCTAGCCTGAAGGGAATGCTCTGTATTACCATGCCACAGATCTGGGTTAAATTTCCAGCCTCTCTATAGCTTCCCAAGCTGGCACAACCTGGGGTGAGACTAGTACCTCTTGTTATCGTGCAGACACCACTTCAGCCGATTAAGGAGCAGCACTGATAGGCTCTGAAGAGAATCCCATCCTCCTCACCAAGGCTGTGTCTTTGAGCATAGCGAGAGGTTAAAAACAGGGCTGAAATGGAGCATATCCTCAGGGCTCCATCAGGGACATGAAAGACAACCCAAGAAAGTATGTTATATGACAACAAAGACATCAAATAATTTTAGCAGAGTAGCTGCCTTCTACCTCTACAAGTTTCCTGGGCACTTCCAGATGCATACCGTATCTTTTTCCCTTTCCATCACAACATTTTTCTGTATTGCTCCTGCGTGCTATGAAACAGCTGCTACGTTTCAGTCTAGATGGCTGAATTACAATGGTAGATTAAGTTATTCCCACGTAAAGGATCAATTATCAGGACCTCCTGCACCCAGCAGAAAGTACACGTAAGAGGGCATGTGCAGAAAGAAAGCAGCTGGGTTCAAGTGTTGCTATCCTCACACCTCTAGCCCTGAAACTTCACACCATCTTGTGCACTGAGCCACGGAAGGACATTCAAAATTTAATGTACGTTTAGGAATGAAAGGTTCTGTTTCACTATTCCCAGATACTATGTAAATATTCAAATTTTTCTTGTTACAATGATAAATAATCTCCGTGGGTAAATGTGTGGTATATATACAGAGATTCAAAGCCAGTCCAGATACAGGAAATAATTTCATTTAGTTCTTCCCTTTTTTATGAAGAGAAGCAAAGAAATCCTAAATCTGACTTGCTGCTTGTAAAGCATTTGGGGATCCTTTAGAGAGAAAGGCATCATCACACTATACGCTATTGTAATGGCAATATTGTCACACTAGGCTCATGGTACAAGCTTTGTATCTGATGACTTCAAAGCTTCATAGTGTGACCACTTGGCTTGAAATCTGATTTTCTCCATTAATGCAGTTATATACAAAAGAAAAATGACTTTCAGATTAAGGTAAAAGTGCCTGCATAGTGATAGTGGGAGTAAAACCAGCACCTGTGGTCTCGTGCAAACCAGTATTAGTTCAAGACTGGACGTTGATAAATAAATGACTGAAAGGCTGCACACTTGCTGGAATATTAGAAAAAGCCAAAAAGGCATTTTTTAAAGCGCCTAAAAATTTGAAAGATATATACTGCTAAAAATTAAATTGAAATACGTTTTCTAAATACCTTCCGCAACATAAGTGGCCTGTATCTTCTTTCAAGACAGAGTATCAGTTTATTTCAAATTTAGAGATATTGGCCTTGATTCAAATTCATGGCAGTTATAGAAACCAATGTTCCATGGCTTGATTCAGGTGGCAAGCATTAAATCTTTTTCCTGCTGTCATGCAACAACAACTTTAATACAAATTAGCACTGCCAAACTCAGTTTCCTGAGCTCAGAAGTCCTTGATGCTACTCCCTGAATTTTATTCATACTTTCACACGGATTGTGCTCTGCTGAAATTGTTGTAGCTGACAAGAAACAAAAAACTACAATTTAATGACACTGGATTCAGTATTATAATCCACAACATTGTAGAAAATTTAAAATGCAGCTCTTCATTATTTCTTTAACTAAGGTAAAGCTGAATCAAATTCACACAATGTTTTGGGGGTTTTTTTTAACCTGTAAATTTGGTTTCTGTGAGTCAGATGTTCCCTTCAGACCAATTGTTTATGCTGAACCCAATCCTGCCAGTCAATAATAACTCACATTTTTCAAGCTACCGATTCAACTTTTACAGCAGCTGCCTTGGAGTTCATGACAAAACCATGCAAACCTCAGAAAATACGAAACAACAAACCAAAAGCAAGATTTTTTTCCAATTTTCCTACTCACCAGGAATATACAATTAACTAAACTTGACACTCCAGAACTCAGAATGAGATCCAGAGGGTAGATCTGAGTCGGAGAAAGCATATTTCCACTTAAGAAAGAACCCTCTGTTTCTCCGATCAGCCACTCCAGACTGATGGGCCCTTAATTACAGAGTTCCACAAGAAAGGGTGGGACATGCCAATGAGTACCTAACCCTCCTGGGTTTCCATGGCCACGCTCAAAAACCCCTGGCAAAAATTTGCTTTTCAAGGAACGCCCAGTTACAATTCCTAGCGACTTCCATAGCAGTAAATCAAAATCCAAAACCACTTCCTAGCAAAATTTATGCCAAACCAGCCAGTTTTAAAATGAAAAACTCACTCTATCTGAATTTAGACCTCAATTTAGAGCCAGTCATTAGAAAGTTTGTTTTCCTTTTTTATTATTACTTTACCAATCATTTATAATCCAGGAGTATCCAAAGGCTAATCAAGCTCTAGGCTTTAGTGTCCTTGCAATAGAGCGGCATATAATGGTCAGTCCTGGTCAGGGGCCTACAATGTGTGAAGACAAAGGAAGTAAACCAAACTAAAATAACATTGCTTTTCCTCCAGAAATCCAACAATGATGAGGACAACCTTGTTAGTTTTGTGACTAACAGGATTTTCACTTACCATCTAAATTTAACCTTTGTTATTTTTGAATAACTGCAGCCTTGCTATTTTCTAAGTGATCCTCTTTTAGAATTACCTTTTTTTAACTTCTTCATAAAAATGGAAACAATCAATCAGTTTCTCAGTTACCTTTTTTCCTGCCAAAAAGTCACCAAACACAAGTCACCAAAATACATCAAAGCCAGCATATGGTGACATCACTGAGGCTCTGAAGGCATTAGATATATGCCCCCAAGGTGTTCCGACTGGCCCTTCCTACTCCCCGCCCTCCTAGGGAATGCTGGTGCTTTTCTTAAGAAAAGGGGAAACTGTATTTATGATCCTCTTTAGACCAACACTGATAGGACCAGAAGCTTTCTGAAAGTTTCGACAAATCTGTCTCACTCTTCAAAAGCAAAGAGATTAAACATAGTGATTAACGTGTTCCAGCTAATATGAGTGAAACTCACCTTACGAAAACACTTAAATTAAAATATCATTTCCTTTATAATTCAAATGTGTGTGTGTGTGTTTGTAATATATTGTTTACATATGAAGAGAAAGGAGGAATTAAATGGATTTTCTCCAACACAGTGTTGGTAAATAGCAATCCAAAGAGCATAAAGAAAAACCTGATAACCTCAGAGTCTTTGGGAGCTACCAAATTTTGCTCCACTATCAAATTATAACATTTTTCATAGCTAACCTTACTTAAATACGCTTACTCAGGGTTTGTAGCTATTTAACCAGCAATGCTAAAGTAAAGAGAATTTTGTGAAAACTCTGCACTTGGCTAAAAGCCACACAGGTAGAGAATAGGCTCTTCAAAGAGCACCATAGGTGTTAACAAAAAACAACAAAGTAAGAAAAGCAGTGCGTAAAAGTTCAAGGCATACTGTGCACCAATACAATTCTCTCTATATCTTACTACATACTGAACATTTATAACACGTGGGGAATAGAAATCCCACAGTTTTCAAGGCTCACATACTTATATGTGAATGCATATAACAGACTTTGTGTATCTACCTACGATTTGGAATTACAGAAATGGCAGCATTACCTAGCTTTCACTGAAACCGAAGAAGAGTCTTTTATTGATTTCACCTGTGATAGGTCCCAAGTGATGAAAAAAACCCAATGTCCTAAATACAAGTGTCCAGCTTCTAAGAGGACCTGAGCATCTTATTGGCACTGACTTATTTTGGTGACTAATGTCAAGACATTATATAAAATTTTCTAGTACCTACACTAAGTGAAGGTTTTTGCATCTAAGGCTTTAAACCATTTGTACTAATGGAGAGAAAATAATAGAAAAAGCAGAAAAGGAAAGTTGGAATGATTTTTGATGGGATTTCCTAGCTGCACTGCACATATTCAGCTGGATTCACAGTGTAAGCTGACAACACAGCACTGGAGCCAATGGAGCCACGGGACTTAACACTAACGAATAATCTGTCTCTATCTACTGATGTCAAGACAAAAATAAGCACAAGCTTTCCCACCAAAGACATTAAAATATAAAAGTGACCCTAATGAATACAATGGTGTTTGGGGAATTCTGGCACTTTTTGTGCAAATCAAAAGAACTGATGAAGGGACACAGAGGGTAATGGCAGAGCAACAACACCTCATGTAACCTCACTGTTAAGAGATTCATAATGAAAATCTTATCCAGCTGTCTGTGTAGTGCCCGTGGCAATGTGTGTTTTTGCACTCCACAGAAATAAAGAAAAACTTACTGACAGGGGGCTGTGAGCCCAAGATACAGCACTGAAAGAGGTACATAAACCTGTGAAGTACGCTGGACACCCTTGGAGAAGTTCACATAAATTAATGGCAGTTATTATGGGACAGGTCAAACATGAATAACTAGCCATCAGCTGGATACTTAGAGAGTAGAACAATTCAACTTACTTTCTTCATGAAAAATGAAAACTTTCTTTAAAAAACCCCAAAACTCTTATGTCAGTGTGAGTTAACAACTTTTCAAAATCTATCCAAAGTCACATGACACCTGAAGATGATGTACAACATGCAACCTGGATGGATTATGTTTTCGAAATTCCTACAGAAATACTTGCTAGACTATCTCATAGTCCACTTTTTTACAGTTTTTGTTACGTCTATGATGTGAAAAGTATCTTGCTGTCCTAACCTTCAGAAATTACTCTCAATTTCTGTGAAGTAATGTAACTCAATTCACAGGTGCTATCTAGTAAGGGCAGTGACTACCCTGATAATTTATCAGACAAAAATCAAAGTCAAATGTATTGATTTTATTACTCTTCAATCCTAGTTAACATTAAACACATCAAAGTTACCACCAAAAGAGAGTTTTTAAGAAAGTTAGACTAAGAGTATGATCCAAAATCACTTGAAACCACTGAAAGTCTTTCCGTTGATTGACTTCTGTGAGCTTTGAAGTGGGTCTGAATTGGTTAGCAATGATCACAGAATCACAGAATCATTAAGGTTGGAAAAGACGTTTACGATCATCAAGTCCAACCATCAACCCAACACCACCATGCCCACTAAACCATGTCCCGGAGTGCCACATCCACAGGTTTTTTGAACACTTTCAGTGATGGTGACTCCACCACCTCCCTGTTCCAATGCTTGACCACTCTCTCCATAAAGAAATTTTTCCTAATATCCAATCTAAACCTCCCCTGGTGCAACTTCAGGCCATTTCCTCTCGTCCTATCGCTAGTCACTTGGGAGAAGAGACCAACACCCTCGTCGCCACAGCCCCCTTTCAGGTAGTTGTAGAGACTGATAAGGCCTCCCCTCAGCCTCCTCTTCTCCAGGCTAAACAACTCCAATTCCCTCAGACACTCCTCATAAGACTTGTGCTCCAGACCTCTCACCAAATGATGCTCCAAGAGACATTACAAAATAAAATTCAATTAGGAATGTACAAATATGGAGTCATTGTACCTCTGTCATAACAGAAGAAAAGCCACCTCTTCAGTAACCTTTAGCATAGCTTCACAAAGCTCTGTTAATACCACACTGCTTGTCAGGGATTCTTTCTGAATTATTTGAAGTGATCATGGCATGGCCTGAACACAATAAGGGAATGTCCTCCATGACAAATGCCAGGTGCTCCTGCCAGCAGAGTGATTCCCTGACCCTAGGAGCTGGCAGAATAGAACGTCTCCATCAGTTCGGAGGACGGCCAGCCTTCTGAGGAGGCGTTCAGTAATTTCCCTAGCCACAAGCAAAAATAAACTTGTGCTATACACCAAAAGTAACAAAAAGGAAAGGCTAGACGGTGATGTAAAAATTCTAACATAAAGCCTTCTGCCTGTTTGCTTCTGAATGGTGAGGATGAGAGAGATCACCATTACCAGAGGCATACAAATTCCTTAAATTAAGGAAAATATTTAAGACAAAGTTATGCCCCACGCCCGTTTTTTCTACATTTTGTAGCACTGCATTCATTTCATATTTTGTCTAGATTTTCTTATTTAAATTTTAAATAAATATTAAATGGATGCTCTGTTCTTCGGATAACTATGTTCTGGCATACCGTATGTTGCCACTGAGCACTCATTCATTAAATATATGAGTGATCCTGAAAATCTTTAATTGGGTAGGATCCCTGTACTTAGATATTAAATCGGAAGTAGAAACGTACGGGTTTGAAAGGCCAAGCCACACACTCTACAACAGGAACAGAATGTGTATGATGGTCATTTTTGCAGCTTCAGCATACACTTGGCAGAGCACTCGTGCATGTTGAATGTTATTTTGTCTAAGAACACATGATAATGCAGAACTGGTTTTAAAATTCAGCCTGCAGTATGTGCACAGTGCATATATTGTTATTAGGCTTTAAATGTTCACATATGAAATCTTGACACCCTTCACTATCTACTACTTGGGATCAGGTTTTCGTATCTTCAAGGAATTTATCTCTTTCTTTCAAAAGTATCTATTTCTGGCAAAAATAAAGAACCCAATCCAACTTCTACCAAAAACTGGATGAAGTTCTGTGTTACCATCATTTTCTTCTGTGAGAAACACAACCCAAATGACATTTTACTGCTAGTGGACAACAACTAAAAAAACAGTAGTGACTGGGAAACCAAAGTTCCATTTTTGAAAACTGGCCCTTAAGCACCTACACATCTTTGTCCTTTTCAGTGAGATTAAAGTTTGTGTACATAAATCATATCTGAAAATGAAACTTAAGGTCTTGAACCACTTTGTCAGTTTTGAAAATATTACCCTGCAACTTTAAATAATTGTTCAATAGAGAACATTGTTTATTTCTTTGCTTTAAAGTAGCATTTCTCTTAACTTAGCAATTTTTAATATCATTTATAGGTCTTACTGAATATTTTCACTTAACTTTCAATTTCTTGGGCAACTTTAGCATTTGCTTTGTTTATACTAGCAAGTGAAATTGAAAGCAATACATTATCCAGCCTTAAGGGCTTGCTTCTCTTTCTCCTTTCAATTAATCTTGTCTCCCAGGAGTCCAGCATTAAAATAAAATAAAATATCAATACTATTATTTTTTAATTTCTATGTGTTTAATTATAAGCAGCAATTAATCAAATTTTTTCAATTTCACTTCTTCTTGGGGGCATCTCACTGATAAACTGAAAATCAACACCAGTGTATTAATCAAATAATCACAAAACTTTGAGGCGAAAAAGTGTTCACCCCATCAAGACTGTAACCTAAAGGTAAGCAAATCCCATCTTTTTCTTGAATTATTGGTAGAACTAGAAAACATTTTGAGAATATATATTAAAGTTCAGTAGCAGAGGCCTGATTTCTGTTTTCAATTACACTCTGCAACTTCATTAACACCAGTGGAATTGTTTGGATATAACTAATGGCAAAGAATGACTCACAGTTTACACCTTTTTTTTCTGAGTACTTTCTACCAGAGAAAAGAGAGCTCATGACTAATCCACACTGATATTCCCAGTATGATCCTAAAGCCTGGAAAATGCAAATTTAAATCATTTTGACGTTGTTGTTACTATTGAATCCACTTTAAATGGAAGAACACTAAATACTGCTTCTCTCTTCAGCATTTTAATATCAGTGGATCGAATCACTCTGCATAGGTTTGGATTTTGATCTACGTGCAAGGTTAAGAGTCGCGCAGGTTTTACCTCAAACCCCTTCGTTGGTAAGAATTTTCAGTATGTCTGACAAGCTGGCCTTCCCTAACGCTACTCCAACTATTTTTGTGAATAGATATAAACTCCTTCTCTGACACTGAGTATTTGACCTCATTTACATTAGAACTGCCACTAGATTTTTTTAGGTACTACTACAGATAAGAAATGAAAATATTCCAGGAGTAAATTTCAATTTCCAGGATAACTGTTACAATATTAGCCTTTTTTTGTTTTGTTTAATCTGTTTCATTACTTCCACCCTTTTAATCCATTCAGATAACTGACTTAACTGCAGCAATCTACTTACTTCTGCACAAGCAAAATGCTGTCCATCAGCAGACACCCTGAAGTTTCTTCTTCTAATTTTTAAATAAAATTTTCCACTGAAAGCTTTAAAAAGTTTTAGCAAATTTCTGCTAAACAGTTAAGTTCTCAAAACCCATTTAGGTTTTATTTATATTAATTTAGCTATATAAAACACATCTGCCAAATTATTTTACATCGTATAGTAGTAAATTCATCACTGCAGCAGTAATGAACAACCAGTAAGAAAAATCAGTGTAAATACTGACAACTTCATTACAGCACATTCTGCCACACACCTCTTCCCCATTCACGGAGTCACATCCTTTAAGAGAAGCTTTGTGGAATTATTTGTGATGGACTTACTACTATTTTTCTTTGCTGTTGTTAATAGCTGGATCTCTTACACAGGTACTCCCTTTACTTATACATGTATCTTTAGTACATATTCTACATATTTATTTATCCATCTTAACTTATGTAGTCTTAACCAGAAAACTTGAATATGTGAAAACACGTATATGAGTTGCAGGTTTTTTGAGAAATTAAAAACTTTGCACTAAACACAAAACAACTGATAGGATTTGCTTACATATGTTATAGCCGTATTTTCCTAAATGTAGAGCTTCAGTCTGCTTCAAAAAATTCATAACCTTCTCCTTATAAAGAAGCAGCCAGCGAACTACTTCTTATAGATTCTCTTTGATCAAGAGTGATAATTTTATCTTTTTACCATTACATTTCTAGTTCAGTTCTACACAAGTCGTATAACTTCACCGAAAGTTACCTGTATGTTATTTCAGCACTACATTTTCTTAACTAATTATTTTGCTCTCTCTGTGAACAAATAATGATCCACAGTTCAATAAGAGCTCAAATAAATAAAATCCATTAACACCCTCTATGTGTCAGCAAAGCAGCTGATGACACTATCTTAAAAAATCTGATGTGGTGATAGGTATAGTGACAATTACTTTTTTTACTGAATCACACCACAGAGGTAAAAACCCAATTCCAAGCATTCAAAATTCTATGGTTTTAAAGCGGCTGTCCCTATGCAAAAATGAGATTTTCTCTTCATTAAATACTCAAATTTCATCTCTCGGAATCCATTACTTTATACTAACAGTTTCCTAGAAAAAAGATTTTAAGGGCTCTCCAGGGGCAATAAATTTCAAGTTTGACACAATTTCAAACACTGTTAAAAATGCATCTGTCAATATTTGATCTTAAAACAATCTCATTAAGACAGGTATATCTCAGATATCATTACAAAGCACACTTTTTTTAATGTCTTATTAGCACTTTATTAAGTGGTTTGTGCAGTGCCATTTTTATGACGAATCTATAGTTTCTTGCAGAAAGTTTCCAGCAGCTTGAGAGCTTCCACATATTTTAAATACTATAAAGCAGTTTTAGTGTTCTCTAAATCTGTACAACGACTTTTTAAAACACCTGTTCTTTTGTTAAAGGCGGCCTTAGTTTAACCAGCTCTGTGCCATCGCCTGCAGCTACAATCTCATAGTTTACAGTAGGAAGTGTAAAGATCAACAACTCCTAACACGTCTGATGATGATAATGATGATGATGATGACTGATAATTAAATTAAGCCTACCTCTTCTGTCCAATGTTTCCAAGTTTATCAGTGAAAGAAGGATAAAATCTGATCCTACTGAGGTCAATGGGAATGTTGTCATTGACTTCACCACCACTAGTATTTGACTAAGGAAAGCAATGAAAAAATACCTGTTCAGATGAGGTATCTACATAGGTGAAACTGCATTATTGTTTTAATTTACTCTGTTGTGAATTAATTTTACAAATGAAATAAAACTAGTACTATATCATGTGCTGCCCTGCACGATACGCTTCTATTTACAAACAGGGAGCTGGGCCTGTAATGTCCGCCTGTAAGAGAGTTCAGGTTTCTCCCTCCAGTTTAAAAGTCATGACACGCATGGAATCATAAGAAGCACGAAAGCACATCTATTTTCTTTTCTTTTTCAAGGTGCTTATTACAGCTTTTGATTATAGTATATTTTACCTTCCAAAGTGAAAAGTATCATCTATAAACCACCAACCGCTGGACACCAATGAGTGTTCAAGGCCTGGTCTCCTGTTTGCACTCTGTCCTGCTTCTGCTCCCTAGAGTAAAGCCTGGTCAGCCACCCCCACCTTCTTCTGTCCAGTTGCCTTAATGGAGAAACAGGCAGTACTTTACAAATCCCGCTTTCCATTTTTTTAACAAAATAATACTTTTGTGATAAAATGTAGTAGGCCCAATCTTGCCTCCTGCCTTCACCTTCATTAATAAGAGAGCTTGAAGTATCCAATACCTGGACAGCAATCAAGTTTACCAAATCATTCAACTGACCTACAACCTTGTCCTTGTCCATGTCTGGGGTTCCTTAAGAACAGGGAGAGCAATAAGAAGACCCCCACTCTGGTCACTTAATGTGCCCCATCTTGGAACATAAAGAGACAGGCACACAGCCTTTGAGCTTCGACCTGAAGCACATATGCGCTCTCACTGCATGGCCAGATATACCTTTGTCATGATACATTGGATATATCTTGCTCATGGGATCAAGAGGAGAAGCAAGGAGAAGTGTCCACACCACATACAGCCCTGAATAATTCCACGAAGAGGCTAAAAAGCTTTCCAGACAAAATGCTACCCCCACTGACTAACATTCCTTTCTTTCTTTCTGCAGATCAAAGAGACCTTCCCTTTCTACCCTCAATCCAGCCATCATGTTACAGGAATAAATTTGCAGTACTTCTGACCTGTTCTTTCTAGAAAAAGCTCCAGACAACTCTGTAATACTCCATAATACTTCGTAATACTTTTACTTAGAAGAAGGAAACTCTTCACCTCAGGGATTGCATTCAGGATCCTCTGCTCCACAAACGAAGAAGTCCAGTCCTTTAGTAAACACTGTCTCTTCTCCATGAAGACATTTCCTTATTCACCAAGGTCAGCTTGCCCTCAGAATTTCTTTCCTTCTTTTCAGCCCTCTGCCCTCCCACACACAAGCACAGTGCTTCAACTGTTAAGGACAGAAACAAGCACCAGACATGCAAGCCAGTGCTATAACGTGTTTTATGCCGAGAAGTGAAATCATATGACTGCAGAGTAAAACACTGCCTAATTATATGAGTAGTGGTCTTTCATGTTCTACAGCCACTGTAATCCTTTATGATCCACTTCAAGAATAAAATGCTCCCCTTATAAATAATGTTTGAGACTCTATGCTGCCCATTTGAGCAGGAAGAATTTCTTCAGCAGCTTGCTGCTCCCACAGCACCAGGATTTCTTTTCCTTACAGGAATACTGTTTCCAGGTCAGTAATAGGCGTCAACACAAACTGTAACACTGGTGGAAAAACGAGGCTTTGAAGTGCTGGATGTTCACAGGAGCTCTTTTCTAACGTCCGGAAGCAGTTGTTAAAAATTATTCAGCCACTCTATTTCGTGCATTTCTGTAGTGCAAACATGGTGTATTTCTGCACCATGAAGGGAAATTTTAATATTTAATCCTATTTTTTCCATTCTTGAAGCATTGCATAGCTCTTAAGAGACACATCAGACACAGCTAACCCAAATGTCAGTAGCTGCAAGTTTCATGAGTTTTTAAAAGTTATTTGCAGTTTTCTCATGTACCTATTTCTTACGGAAGTAAAACTTTTCTTCCTACTGTTAATTGTCCACTTTATCAAGATCCAGCGTCAGTGGACCTCTGAGAAATTCTCATTTACGTCAAATTGCCTATTGCCTGCAATATAGAACTGACTTCCTTGGTTTCTTCCAGAATACCTAGGGATATACATGTAGTAACTATAAAAAAATCTCAGGTGGCAGGAGACCTATTGATGCTCAAGGCACAGCTTATGAGCAATTAAAAAAATATGCAGACACTTATTTCAGCCTGAACCATGGATGCTAATGAATGTCTATAGCATGCTTCCATTTCTCATTAATTTGGTTCACAAGTTAAGTATAAAAGGAACAAACAGAATTCTACAGTTCCTAGAATAGTTTTGCATCATTTTGGATATAAAACCAGACTCCTGATTAGTAACTTCCTGGGATTTTTCCCTCTAGAAAATAACTGATGCTTATTACCTCTGGACTGTGCTACAGCCATAATCTTAGTATCTATTATGATCCCCAACATTTTAAAACAATCTGATTCAAACTTTCTGTCCTAGATGTTGACTCCCACTGTTTCATTGCTGGTGAATTTCTATCCCTTAAACTCAATACAGAATTCCTGAATCACAGTATTCAGTATCACATATAACAAACTTGATCATAGCTGAATATTGACCACCTGCTGTGGTGTATCCTTTAATAAGGGTTTGTTTAGCCACCCAAAATCGCTGCTGTTACTGACCCCCCCTTAACGTTTTTGTCATAATGTTCACATTCAAATTTACTATATTCCACTAACATCCGTAAAACTAGCATTTCCTGATGGAAGGCTCTATAATTTTAGAGTTGGTCTACTCGAAAAGAAACATCAGATCTCAGGACTGTGGTGGACCTTATCAGTGTGCAGCCTTGCAGCAAAGGCAGCCAACCGCTTACTGAGCTATATTAACTAGAACTGTACGCAGCAGGCGCCCTTCTCTTTACAACACTTGTGAGATTGCATCAGGAGTACGGAGCCCAGTTTGACGCTCTCCAGTACAAGAAATACAGGGACATACAGGAGCAAGCCACTGCAGAAAGCCACCAAGACACATGAGGACTGCACTATATAATGCACCAGGACAGGCTGAGAGAATTAGACTTCTTCAGCCGTAAGAAGAGCAGGTAAAAGAGAGCGCTCATTTCTGTCTACAGCTATCTAGTGGAACATTACAAAGAAGGTGGAGCCAGACCCTTTGCTGAGGTGTACAGGTGTAGGACAAGAGGCAAAGACACAAGCTGGGACACAGGAAACTCCAACTAAATATTAGGAAAACCCTTTTTGTCGTGAGGCGGTCAAACACTACAAGCTGGTCAGTAACATTGTGGAATCTCCATCCATGGAGATATTCAAAACCTAACTGGACACAGTCCTGGACAACCTGCTCTAGCTGACTCTGCTTCAGCAGGGGACGTTGGACTAGATGATCTCCAGAGGTCCCTGCCAACCTCAGTTGTCCTGTGATTCGAAGTAAGTCATAGTCTAAGCCTCTCATGACATCAAACGGTAAGCCCAGGCCCTGTTCAGGACCGTGATACACATGCAAACCTAAAAATAAATCAGACTGTTCCCTCCTCTTCTAAATATGCTGTGTAACAAATCAAGCTTCCCTTCACTCTCCTTCCAAAACATTCCTTTAGGCTTCTGAGTTGCATTTAGCTCATTCAGAAGTCTACACAGTCATATTAGTACAATGTTTTTCTAGAACACCAGCGCCATTTTCCTTCTTAAGGTCCCAGGAAATGTGGCCACCTGAGTTTCAATTTCCCCTCCTGGAACTCTCCAAATCTCTCCTCCTGATTCAAGACCTGCTTATCAGATCTTCATCATACAATCAGGTATGGATATCAACCTTCTGATGAACAGCATTCCACAATCAATTTATCTTACCCCTCCCCTTCCTTAAACAAATCAATACGAGAGGAACTATTTCAAGCTAGAGGAACTTACAAAGTGCAAACTGTATACCTGCTGCTACCTCAATAAATCTGAAGCCTTTGTAATAGTGCCAAGTCTACACTGATATAACAGCAAAAGATGAGTTCAAATACTTGTGTATATAATTAATTAAATTTACACACATGATAACCTATCTCTGCTAGTATGCAACTTACATATTTATGAAAACAGATATTATGAATCAGTTCTTTCTCCAAAAATGATGGAAAGACATGAATTATATGGGGACTGGTATTACATACCTTTGACAAAAGTTATCAATACATACTTCGACTATATGCCCTTTAAACTAATGTCCATATCACTACTAGTTGCTTTTGCTTAATGTTAGCATGTACAAAATAGATTGCAACCCAGTTTAAACGTATAATACACATTGACGTTCACACATGTTCATTACAATGTTCAAGTCATCACCCAATTAATTTTATGCTATTGGGGTTTCAACAAGCAAAATAATATGCAAGCATTTAATTTTACTGAATTCAGCCTGTTTAATATGCACTTCGCTTGATGGTAAAAAAATCAAACTTCAAACATGAGTGTAAAATTAACTACTAGGTTACAGAAAACCCTTTCCAACAAATGAAAAATAAACAGCAATTAAAATTATGAACTGTGTGATGCTTAGTTGCCAGCTGGGGTTAAACCATGACATCTTCAAAGCAGGGACTATTCGGGGTTTTTTTTCCAAGGCATCATATGGTATGATGTCCAAATAAGGTCCTTCTTAGTCATAGAATCACAGAATCATTAGGGTTGGAAAAGACCTCTAAGATCATCAAGTAGTCATATCAACATGAGACAAAAATACATTATGGAGCAGTGTAATTAAGTTGTGTAACTAACACATCTCATATGCACTCACGAAATGTGCTGAAAAGAACACTAGTCAAAACTACTTAGCTAAGGCCATTTTCTCCAACAGTTTTCTAAGAGAGAGAATCACCAAAGAGACTTGCTACAGTTTCCAGAAAGATCTTACACAACAATGTAAGAACAGGCATACTGGATCACACCAGTGTTTACTGTATCCCACCTCCAACAATCCCCAAAAGCAGTTGCAAGGAACAACATAAAAACAGTGACAGCATATACGATAGGTACCCACAGTCTCCCATCATTTTCAGTGCAGGCACTTCCTCAGACAGATATGCGTTCAGTAACATTCAGTGGATTTCTCAGACATTAATTTGTCCCGTCTCCTCTGAAATTCATAAAAGCTTTTCATGCCCCAGCCCACTAAAAGACATCACTTCCTCTTACAGGCACTCAGTTTCCCAGATCAACCAAGCACACAGAAAAGTAAAGACTGGTAATACATGAAATATTTTTTTACTGACAAAAATATTCAGATAAGCAGCAGTAACTGTAGTATTAACACTAGGTAATCAAGCAACAAAGGACAGAATCCCTGTCCCTAGCCCCCAAAATCTTGCAGCGCAAGTACAAGATAAGAGACAGGGAACTATTTGGAAGCAATAAGGCAACAACTGCTAGCATCACAAGAAGTGGTATCTTGTTAGAAGTAGCTTGATGGTGTCATGCTTTTGTAGGCATTTCAGGTAAGGAACGTCTTGGGAAGAGATACGAACTCAAAAGGTGAGGTTACAAAGGAATACTAGTCCAAGCATAAAGTATCAAATAAATGCGTGTTTGCAAATATAGTGCACGGCCAACGGGGCTGGTGTTATAACTTGAAGGCAAACATTGACAAAGAGAAATGGTAAGACACAGATGGGTGAAGAAGGTTTTGAACTTAGGGCAAGTCACTAATATTTCATGCACCACAGAAGGGAGGCCAGTCGGGATATAAAAAGACATGGTCAGAGTGACAGTCTGTCACTCTGTAAATGTTCTCTGTAAGAGGATTCTGGACAGATATGACTGGAGAAAGAATAATCCTCAATGGTAGCGAGGATGAGCATTCAGCTGAAGAGCAGGCAGGAAAACACATATAGCATGGATGTTAGGCAAAAAAGGCCTGCAAGACTTAGATGTAGTCTGAATGCAAAGAACTTAAGAACAAAACAGAACAGTTATACCAGGTCCGTAAAAAAAAAAAAAGTCCTAGAAAGAGGGTTCCTTTCCATGATATCCCATGTCAGCATCCAGCAGTCAGCTGTGTAAAAACTTCCTGAATTTGAGCTGCATCATCACTGTCACATTTAATGGCTCCTCAGAGACACAATAGAGTAATGCCTGATCCATTTTTTAAACTGTTCATATCTTAACTTCTAAAAACCCACCGTTTGGCAAGGAATTCCACTATACAATCGCACGTTACGTTGCGGGGGGGGACGAGGAGCACACAAAAAAGCCCCCAAGACAACAAAAACAAAAACCCAACTTCTGTTAAATGTTTTAAAACCGTTTCCTGAGAATTACACAGGATGTTTCCTGCTTCTCATAATATTAGGGTTAATGAATAAATGTTCCCCGATTGCCTTCTTGAGGCCTTGCATGATGTTATAGCCAATTCCTCGCAGTTATTTCTTTTCCAAGATGAAGTATTTTACTTTAACTTTTGCTCTGACAAAACTCCTTCCATATATCTCATCAGCCTTCATGCCTTTCTCTCAAACTACAACATCTTTTTGCAATTATGATATGAAAAGTACACACAATACATAGACTGCACACACTGTGGATTTATGGATTTGCATAATTATATCAATGTTCATGTTTTCTGTTTGCTTTTCTATTTCTTTCCTACTAGTACCAAATATTCTACTTGCTTTTTTAATTGCTAAGCTATGAGGGAGAGGTCTGTATCAGTGAGACTGCTAAATTATGGACCTAACAGGCAATATGGCAGCATTATCCCAAAAAGTAAATGGAGGTCTTGGAAGGAACTATAGGAGATCTGTTTTGGCTAAGGGAGTCTAAGCTAGGCAATAAAGGAGATCACAGAGAAGCAAGACTGCATTTTCATTGAGCTAGAAATACTATGAGCCTATGAATCATCTGGAAAGAGATGATACTTGAATTGTGTTTCCACATAAGATTATGCAAAGACGAAGAGCAGAATGAGGAAAAAAAAGGGGGCGGCTGAGAGACAACACGTTGCAGAACTCCCACACAAAGCTAGATAGCAAATGAGAAAGATCCTCCAGAAGATACACTGAAGAAGTGATCGAAGTATCCAAGGACAGCCGAAAGAGTACATTTGCCAAGAAGTCACAGGGCAAAAAGAACAGGGACATGGCCAACTGTTTTCACAGCTGACTGACAGGTTGAGAGGATCAAAACTTAAGATTTAAGGTGCAATTTGCATAATGATTTAGAAGTCCGTATCTTGCTGCTTTACTCATGTGATTGCAATGCCCAGGGCTTTTTGTATAGCAACCAAATTCGCCTTATCCAGCCTTCGGAGCAGAAGATAATACTGACTGATGTACTATGAATTCCAACTGGAACTGAGTATTACAGAACTTTATGAGACACAGCTCCTGACTCTACCAGGAACTGGGCTACAAGTGGAAGGGTGGCCCCACTGCTACAGATCTTCATCTCCTTTTCCTCACCCATTTCCCAGGTCGGTTAGCCACCTTCTGCTAAGATTTCCCTCATCAAAGAAAGAAATCACTGAAAAATTTTATTAAAACAGTTTCCCATCCTGAATTCTTTCCAAAGAATCTGTCCATCAAGTGGGGCAGTCTAGATCAAAATTACTGTTTAAAAATCATATTGAATTCTCCCATTCCTCTCTATTTTGCATTCACATCTCCCATGAAAACTGTTTTGGAGATGTGCTACAGATTGCACAACAGCCAAAATGAGTAAGAAACTCTATAAACTGATTTGTTTTCCAATGAGTACACATGCACATACGCATACTCACATGCGCTTCTATATATCAACGACTTCTGAAAATACAAATGGAAATGACATAGTAATCTTCCAAGCATTCTGCTTTCTTTTTCATTGCACACAGGGGAAAAAAAAAAAAATCTTAACTAATATATTTTAGTTTTTAAAATTTTCTGTCCCTTAGAAAATAGATAAATTAATTATCATTAGCTCCCACTTGGATAATTTTGTGTACAGCATTCATATCAGTGATCTGTTAAAAAAATGGCAAAATCAACACAAACATTTTCTTAAATAAAGGACTTGCATAAAACAAAGTCAGGCACTCGGTTCCTCTTTCATTCCATATGATACACAGCTGCGTCAATCCCATCAGGAAACAGGCAACAGGAAATTCTTAACATTCTGAAGAGAAATCTAAAGATGTGTCTCATCACCCTTCCTCCTAAAAGTGCTTTTTGATTGTCTAAAAGACGTTTACACCAGTTCTAAAATTATTAATTACTTTACTTAGCTTTTAAGCAGCTATAGGCCTCATTAAGTAACTAACAAAGAGTCAAAAATATTTTTTTTTATAAGTTGCCGTCACTTTTTCATTTCCTCTGTCCCAAAATATAAATCGATAAGGAAAGCTTGACACCAATGGACAAAATCAAAGCCAAGTACTCTAGCTATTGGAAAATGTTCCTTCATAATGTGCTGCTCCTGTGTTATTTGTGTTTCTAACTATAGCCCTTGCATATATAATTCCATTATACTTTTACAAATCACCGTTTTGAAAAATGCTTTTGAACCATTAATATATTTTCCTGGTTAAAATTCTTTGAGATGTTCTTAACAAGAGTCTTAGATAATGAATTTGGGCAAACTCTGGAACAGTCTTTACAGTATTATCATTCTCATTAATTTTCAGAACTACCCACTGTGTTGAGATGATTGTCATGGGCCTAAGACTTCAATTTGGCTAAATATTTTTGCATATATTTCAACATATAAGTAACTAACAGATGTTTAAAATGTTAAGTTCACATTCTAGAAATAGTTAAATGTTTACTGTAATATCATAATTTGGTTTTGCACTCATAGTTATTTTGCTGCTTCTATCTTTAAACACTCTGTTAGAGTCCTGGTTAGCTGTAGACAAAATGCTTTAAAACAACTTCACAAGAAAACAAAACATATTCGATTTAGCAAATACAGCTGTGCTTTTAAAGAAAGAAAAAAACAAACCACTTAACGGTACCACAAATGAAAAACAAAGAAAAGAAAACAAAACACTTAATGCTAGAAATGTTACTTTTACGTAAGGTCCAGACTTCATGTACACCGTTTTAAATTGTTTGCATAATAAAAGCTCTTAAATTCATATCTTATATTTACTTTAGAAACCTAACACATTCTGCTGTCTTACATCACTACTAGAAGGCTGTATTGGATTAAAAAAAAAAAATGCTTTTAAAATGTTAATATACAGCATATACAGTATCTTACTTTAGTCCAGATTATTCTTTTTTCTTTGCTTTTTTTTGGCTATCTTTGAAGAGTGCTTCTGTTTCCATTGTTTCATCCTTAACCATTCACATATCAGAGCAATAAGTATTTCATTACTGGTTTATCTGTCCAGAGGCTTGAGAAGCAGTAACAATTAACCCTCCCTTCACAGTGATTGATACAGGCTTTGCTTTCAATTTGTTCCACTACACAGATCATGAAATTCTGAATGCGATCATCCTTATTGACCTACACTTTCAAACACACGGCTACAATGAGATGAAAGTAATTATTAAAAGGAACACAGGACTACTCAATGCTGAAACAAAGTCTTGAAAAATCTTTTAGATGACCTTCTCATAAAACTAGCATTATTTGATGTAAAATAAAATGATGGATTTGCTTCATAATCTGGAAATATTGAATTTAAATCTGATCAAGGTACGATATCATTATATCATATAAGACCAGCTCTACCATCGTATCAGTTCATATCTGACCCAATAAACAGTGACTTCAACCACAGCGATCATAGCAGGATCAGGACCTATATATTTTAAAAGTTTCTCCTTCAGCTTTATTTTACACCAGCTCCGTTTGAAATGTTGTGTTAAAACTGACAAGACTGTAGTTACTATTGTACTATAGCCTGTTTCAAAAAGACACGGTGTTTCTTTTTAAGATTCTGGACTTCTTGAGGCACCTAATGTAAATAAGTACACAGGAAATTCAGACCGCTACGGAAAAATGAGAAACTCAAGTCAGATTTCCATCATTGGCTGAGATGAACCAAGACCTATATACACCACTGCTGGAGACTTACTGCAGTGGAAAACAGGTATTTTTCATAAACCCTTGAAAAATAACCCCACCAAAATATTAATTTCTTGTAATTGATACATTTTTGAAAAATGCAGAAGGATTGGTAGGTGAACAGTAGTGCCAGAACTATTTAAAATATGGGTTGCAGTCAAAGAAAATCAGGATAGAAAACTGTGCAGAAGGGTGTTCTCACAGGCCTGAGGCTCTCATCACAAAACAGAGTGATGGAGATGAACCAATACTGCATGGATTAGCAATGAATTATTTTGAACTATAATCATGTGCCAGCACAAAGGGGAGGTAAAAACTCGCCATTACTCACAAGCTGATCTGCAGATAAGAAGAAAAAAAAAGTAAAAAGGGGAAAAAATTTATATGCTAAACTGAGTTGGGAGAATAATGAAAATCTAAAATGTTGTTACACTTCAAGTAACATTCTATTTAATGTCTTCCGTGTACTGTATAATATTGAGTATTTACACAATACAATCTGTAAGAAGCTAGGGCTAAAGCAGGGTTAAAGCAGACATCTCTTCTGTAAATTAGTACTGGATAATAATATGTGCTGAAAAATATCCTAATAGAAGAGTTAGTTTTAAAATAACACACAGGGGCACTAATTTCTCCCACTGTAAAATCGCAGGAAATACATATATACGTACGCACATAGGTAGAAATCGGTAGAGATATATGCAAATGTGTATATTCACATGCGCACATATGTATACATATGCATATATAATGAGGGATTTAATTTCCATTAGTCCATCTGAAAGCAAAGCACCACCATCTTAAGATTCAATGTTAGTTTTCCCACTCAGGGGAAAAAAAAAATGTTAGAACTAATTTTGTGAGAAAAGAAAAATCAAAACTGCTATCCACAAAGATTCCTGAGATTCTTATGAACAGACTGTTTAAATGAAGAGCACTTTAATCAGTAGAGGAATCCTCACGTTTCTAATGTCTTGCTGTGCATTCTGCAGGTTATAGTAGCAGCTGGTAGAGGTCATATATCTTTTGTGAGCATCCCAAAAAGGCTCACTGCCAGACTGTTAAATTATGAATAAGCAATGAACAAAAGAATGCAGATACGGTGGTGACAAGATAATCCAAGCAAATTTATCTATGACAAATTTCACAGGATTAACAAATTACATTTACACAGAACAATAAAAATGTGCAAAAAAAGGATGAGCCTACTTTTCCCTCACAGCATTAGAGGAAAAAAAATCGCCATTCCAACGCACGTATTTACATTTAACTTTATCTAAAGTAAGACATTTATAGCTTGCTGAAGACAATCAACTAGCATTATTTCCTTTCAAGCAAATACATATACTGTGTCTGTCTAACATACAACATATGCCTGCACTTTGCAATATACATGTATACAAGTGGAAATCTTTTAAAGTTTTCCCCACAATTAGTAACAAGCAGAATAAATATAGAAGAATTCTAATTTTGCTTTTCAGGTGGAATATTCTGCCATTCTCTGTCAGTTAAAAGACACTTTTTCCCTTAATCATTTTGGGGTTTGTTCCTATTCAAAGTGAACAGATATTATAACACATAATGATTGCCACAAGAAAAAAAAATAAGTCATGAATAGGACTTAAATACTCTTTTACAGTAGTGTCACAAAAATATTAAGAAACAATGGGAAAAAAAAAACCAAACTACCACCTCACCCAGAAAGGATTCCTAAATCCAGAATCTAAATACTGGATGTCCCTAAAGATGCACATTCAGTATGTCAAATAATGTTTTGGGGAAGAAGAGGGGATTTGCAGTATTTGCTACATCCTGCAGTCTCCTATTCTGGTCTTGAGAAGTGATACAAAACCAAAATTTGAAAAACTGCCCTCAAAAAGCATGGAATAAGAGTTTCCAAATCGCAATTCTGTAAAGAAGCATTTTTCTGCCTGCTAACAAAGGGATAAAATGAAAGACGACACCTCTTAGTTTTGAAATTTGAGTGTAAGTAGAGTGATTGGTAAAAGGAACAGCATATATGTTTGAAAGATCTGGAATCTGCTGTCTTTTCTATCACTCTTCTCATCTGAAGTCTGTATTTTCTGTCACCTCCGTTTATTTCTTGTTGTCTGTTAATCCAAAACAGTTGTTTAGTAAAAATAGATCTTGAATAAAAATGGGCCTTCTCAAATCATATATCTCATTTACATATCAAATATATGTTCTTGTTACAGAGCACTGCCTACAAACAGGAAACCTCAGTATTAAAGTGAACATCCAATTAATTAAGATACTTTAGTAAACTACTTGGATCCTTCAAACACTGCTACTTGAGTACCATTTATCTAGCTCATTCAGCCATTGAAAAAAATTACTGTACTTTTGATTTTCCACAAGAAATGCAAGTTTTGTTATAAAACTGAACAGCAACTCAGAAAGAATGAATAAATAAATTAGCCCAAAGCATTTGTTTCTCTTTTTATGTTCATCTTCTGCTTGTTACTTACCAAGAGAAAAGAGTTTGGGGTTTTTTACAAGGCAGTTGGGGGTTTTTGCGAACCTCCTGTCCATACTGTTAGTAATTTAGGCAAAAGTGAAGCAAACATGCCAATCCTACATCTAACGACAGTCAGACAAATAAAAATCAGCTACTTTTTTTTTTTTTTTGTGGCTGTGAAGGTTGAAGGATAAGTACTACTGGCAGCTATTCTCTTTTTTAAGATGTTTTTTCCTTTTTTAATCCTGCTGCCAGGACTGTACAGATTCAGTCACTCCGTTCTTTCTACTGACCTCAACCTTGACCTGTAAAGACTGCCCACTTACATTTTTTTTCCCACAAAGTAACAAATTCTGCCTCCCATCATCACTAAGAAAAAACAGCTTTCTAACAAGCATTCCTCTAAAATTTGGTACATTACAGTTTTACTAAATTAATTACAGCTTTGGCATGACAATTCTGAGCCACCTAACTCATATAAGCCTAGGCTGTGACTAAACCGATCATAAACATGAATTTGCACATGACTTTCAAACATGACGTGTAAGCAAAAGGAAAAAAATCCACCCCCCCATCATAACATAAATGTATCAGTCCTGTGCCTAAATTCCAGCAAAACTATAACCCTTTAGGGTTTAATCCAAAATGACTGTTCAAAGACTATTCATTACTCAATAAAATTCAGTTTAAAACAATGTAATGTTTAATGAAGCCCGTTCTAAATTCCTGTTGGAGACAAAATTCCCAGGCAAGTATTTTAAAAGGGGTTTATATAGGATTTAGGTGTCCATATTTCACTGAAATGCAGTATGTGTTGGATGCCTAAATCCAATAGGCTCTTCAGAAAATCCAAGCCCCAGGGACATTATTGTAGATTACATACATACATATTATTCAGACTATATCCCGTAAGTTCACTATATACATATGTAAACCTAACATGCCTGCAGGTAATGGAACAGTACTTTTCCACTTAAATTATTTAACATAAGCGTTGAACTTCTATTATATATCAAGCTAACAGCTAATTTTAAATTGCAATCAAGCCGTTCTCTGAAAGCACTTTATTTCAGTGGAGGTTTTGCCTGTAAAAGAAATGTAAATCCCTCTAACGAAGGCAGGGTAATCTTTGGATACACAGTCAAAATGGGGGCTGGAATTTTATTCCTAGTGCTAACATTAACATCTTCTGCTAGTTCTCAAAAATGTTTTTTGCGTAACTATCTCATCAGTAAAACGTGTAGAACAGTGTTTACAGACCTTTTGAATCACACTAAGCTATAGAAAGAAACATATCTACAGAAATACTCAGTATTAATATTAAAGACATTAATGACATCAGTGAGAAGTTCCCTAGAACAAACAAACCGCAAGATACGACCGAAGAGTGAAAGTCCAAAATGCAACATATAAGAAAGACTGGGAAAATAGCCTGCAACAAATCTTCAAAACTCTGCTTTCAGTAATCCGTTTCAAATTCTTGCTTACGTATCACTTGTTCTTTAATGTGCCTGACTCTCGCCTGCATGCAGAGTGCCGGGCGAGGGCTGGCATAACTCTTAGTATCTAGCTGCAGCAGGCTGAGATCAGAAGCTCCTGCAGGTCCGCTCCATTTTTATTTGAGAATCTTAAGACTTTCGCGTCTTATAATAATACCACACAGATGCCAAGTTCACTCCTCCTCCCTCTAAGTACGTTAAAGTTTGTCATTGCGATCTCACAGAGAACAAATTCACATCTATTGAATTATACAGCAAAAATACTCTTATCCTTGCTTGTGATTCTCTGTAGTACACTTTAATTATATGCATAATTTCATTTGGGACTTTTTTAAAGATTAAGGTGCAACTTGAACTCAATATTCTCCCAAAGACAGGGTCCAGTTCTGCCAAGTTACAGACACAAATACTATCCTACCCTTACCGTACCTTCTTTGTCCTGTGTCCTGCGTAATATACTACTATAGCATACAAAATTACTGAATATTTTTACTACTCAAAGTCCTACTCAAATCAATGGCACAACGGTCTTATTCATCTGACTAGGACTTTGTGTATTCCAAAACTACTGCTTGAGCTAGTCACAGAACAATGTTCTAGTCATATAAAACATGGCAGCAACCATTATATTCTTACTATGGCACATCTTACCCAGTAAAATGCAATATTATTACAAACTATCCTTATTATGCAAAGTCCTATTAAACAAAAAGTCACGCACCTCATTCGTACTAATGGGACTTTGTATGTTAAAGATAACATGCAGTAGCCTTATAAATATTACATAGAAAGAAATTGCCTCTTCGGAAAAAATGCAATTATTGTGAAATGAATTTTCAAAACATTTCCTCTCATGGCCATAAATCTTTGGCAGCTTCTTAAAAAAAAAAACAAACAAAAACCAAAACCAAACACAAACACAACAAAAAAACACCGAAACCAAACAAAAACAGACCAAACATTAGACATAAACAAACAAACAAACCAAAGAAACAAATGACTGGGGAGAAAATGCCAAGTCTTGGCTACATACCTTAAAAATATCTTATGTTTAAAATACAAAACAAATTTCCAGGCTGACATCCTGCAGAACAAGTTTGCTCGATTCATTTTGAAACAACGTGACTAATGCTGAAACATGAAGTGCTTCTACACCTGCAAGAGCTACTAGTGACAATAATTTAAAATGAATCTGATGGACTGGCTGAGCATAAGGTTTATTCACATGAGATGAGATTTCAGGAAATGGACTCATAACATTAAATTCTAAAAAAACAGTTACTTAATTGATATCAAATGAAATGCTGCCACGTTTGTAAAACAGCTTAATCTTACTGAGCTCAATGAGAGCAGAATCAATCCCAAAATGTTAATAAAATGGTTTCAGTATCAGTATCAATTATTCAAAATTCTTATCTTAGCATACATTTTCAATGTGGACTACTAAAGAGGGTATTGTTATAAAGATCGTTTTACAAAACAAACATTTATTTAAATATTGTACTTTTTATGAAGGACACTGATGAAACTAATGCCTAGAATGTCAATTTTCAACAACTGTTTTGCATCACTCTTGCAGTAAAATTCCCATCTGGGCTGGCAACTTGTGTGCCAAGTTTCAAACAAATGTGATTTGAAACTGCCAGTATATTAGACTCTGAAATTCAAGTGAGACACTAATAAAAGGAGATGGATGTTGACAATATATCCTGGTTTTCTCTTAAAAATACCTATGGCTCTGGATGCTGTATTAATCTGTTAACAAAACTCTCTAATTATTTAGAACTTATTTGTAATATAGCATTAGAATATAATGCCATTAAATTGGTACAAAATGAGCTAACTGGATATAACTTGTAATAAAAAAACCGTTGTGCTGTAAAGAATGTAGAAACAGTGCTGCAAACAAAACCTTGTTATTCAGAATCGCATTAGTTACTGAAAATATGTAATATAACTTTCGTTGATCAATACTCTCATGTAAGCTCTAAATAATGTATGATTCCAGTGGAGAAAAATGCAGCAAATCAAATATGGTGGGAGAATGTTTCAAATTATGAAGAGTAGTATGACTGCTAATCCATAAATCAGAAATCAGAAAGATTGTTGTAATGTGGGAGGGCTCTATTTAATAAAGGTCATTATAACTCCTGGCTCTAGAGCTATAAGATCTAATATCCTCTCTGGTAGCTCTATGATATGCCCATGCATTACTGTTCTTGTTGACAGTCTGTTGCCTTGGAAATATTTCATTATTTCAGTTTTTCCATTTGTAGACCCTTGGCCTTGTGATATGAAGGCCACCCTATTTCATATTTTCGATTATCATTTAAGCAATCTTCTGGAGCTATTTATATAAAAGCAAGTGTTAGACAATGCATATCATCATTTATCACTGCTATGTTTAAGCTCATGCTCTAGAAAGAAATGCCAAAATAAAGGTTTTTTTCTCTTTCACTTTAAACCAATAGCACTCTGATATTATGATATGCTTTGCAAATCAGTGCTGGCCTATCATATGCATGACACTTCTGTCTATTTAATTTTCTTGGTTATATATCCATGCAATTGAAAAACCCTAAACTGCTACTGTAACTGTAAAATTTGCTAACACTCATAGTTTAAAAGAAAAACAAACAAATACAAGTGTGTAACTTTTCAAACATTCTTTAAAAAACATAAACAGGTGAAAAAAGTTTCAAAAGAGTTGAAGTGCTTGATTGCATCAGACACTACACTTCTTATATTTGTTTTGTAATCACTAACCTCTTGCTTGAAAAAATATAATACAATCTACCTAAATATTGTGGAAGTGAAGACTAAACAAAGAATATACACAAAGGTCACTTACAGGATTCTTAATCTTAACTAGTTTACTGAAGTAGTAACTAAGAAGAGACTGCAAAACCCCTTAAAATAACTGATATACTCCTGTATTTCAAATAGCTTGGCGCACACAGCTGAAAGGATGTGTACAAAGACAGCTTAAATAAACAGTTACATGCAAGACTTCAGGAGCACATTACATAACTTTTAATAAAATGTACATGAGTGCCTGTTTATTGAAGCATTGGTCGACCTTCTCCAAAACTTTTTTTTTAAAGAACAAACCGATTGATGTTATTTCTGCTACAAAAAATGTCATCAAGTTCTACACGTAATATTTGCACCTAAACTGTTCAGGGCATTGTAAAGAGTGACACAAAGTGAACCCTAAGGGCAAAAAACAACTGCTTGGACACTAGGCCAAGTTTGTGGCTATTAGTGTTCTAGGAATTTAGACTACTTTTTTCCCCTGAAATGATTACTCCTCCCACTCCCTACAGGGAAAAACTACTCCGATCCAACCTTTAAAATGACAGCATCAGAGCTGAACAAGAAGATGCTATTAAAGGGCATTAAATTAAATACAGTATATCCTCCTACAACTTCAATCAGAATTTCAGACCAAGTGTTATTTAGTTCAGCTCTCAAGTGGAGCAGAATAACAAATCGCACACTTTGATTTACCTTCTCCGAATGCCAAATGGAGACAGGTGATAAAGAAAGCACTCATGCACAGGCTATGAAGTTTCCCCTAGAAATTAATTCTATCTTCAAGATTCCTATCTCAGAGAAATTCCCAAAATGGCACACAAATATGCTTCTGCTGGAGAGATTACTGAAGCTATCCTAGCAAATACACTTACCACTAATATAGTACCATTCTCAGAAATAAGACAGCAGAATTGTGTGGGTAGGGGGGGGAACGGGACTTATTGATACAAATTGTTTTTCCAACAAAGAACTCTGCAGGAGAAAAGCCTGCTGCTATAAGTGTTACTAACACAGTAGAAACGCCTTTGCAGCCACTGAAAGGGAGATTTTAAAAAAATATTTATAATTGAAGGTGAAAACCTGTAAGTTAAGGCATTGACTTCTGAGAATGCACTGTTTTCCCATTACAGGTATCTCCAAATTCTGCTACGTATCAATATAGCCTTGTCAAAGTGCAACAGTTAATACTAATGCATCTAACACAGCCGCACTAACACTTCAGTGGCAAATACGAAATGTATGGTTTTCTGATACCGGGCAATCTGCTTCCTTAGGAAGAATGGCATAGCTATTTACATAAAATCTGTGGGGTTTGGAAGTTGTACTAGAAATGCTGATCATACTAAAAAATATAAGTTTGAAATTAAGATTAAAATGCGCCTGATTCCCTAGACTTCAGGTTTAAGTATTTTTCAGACTTACTTGGGTTGTGAAATATAAACCGAGCAACACATGACCCAGCTACTTCTAAAAGCTGTCTAAATGTTAATTTCCATTTTTACAACTAACCAGGAACCTTCCTCACCCCTCACCCTCAAGTTCACTTGCAACGCTGAAGGGAGGGGGGGGGCGGGGGGGAAGCCCACCCCAGCCCCTCTGGCTGCTCTCCTTCTGGGCACACATCTCGTCGCAGCGTAGCAGCAGAGCTTTGAATACTTTTGTAAGAATCACCGAGTAACATCACATGAACTTGTACTCTTGTTTCCTACCAGTCACTTCTAGAAAGATTCACTTTACTAGAACAAATCCGCTACGGGCAACCCGCGTCAGCAGCACCGCGGAGTAACAGCAAGCACTCTTCCCCCGACCGGAGTGGATGGGGCAGGCGGCGGGCCGCGGAGCAAACGGTGGGTAGCGGGACACCCCCACCTCCCGGCCCC
>NW_010539842.1:0-16644 GCF_000687285.1 Phaethon lepturus
GCTGCGGGCTGTGCACTGCGGGTTGCGCGCTGCGGGCTGTGCGCTGCGGGCTGTGCGCTGCGGGTTGCGCGCTGCGGGCTCTGGACCTTGGGAAAAATCTTCTTGCTTCTGTAGCACCGCATTCCATCTGCAGCCTTCCTGAAACTTCACAAGCCTCTCACTGTGCAATTACAGGAGGATTTTAGTCTGATTATACATTAAAAACTTCCCTCTATAAAGAAATTCAAAGATCAGAGACATTTTCTTTTAAGTATTACATTGAACACTCCTGCTGCTTATTACAAAATGTTTCTACTAGGCACTACGGAACTCCTAGACTTTGTATTTTCATTGTTAGATTTTTTTTTTCTTTTCTTTATTTAAACATTAAATCTGAGCATTTCACTCCCGCCCTTTTTTAAAATGAAATGCATGTTACGGAAGTTTTAATTACACCCTGAACAGAGTGCATAGTCAGAAGTCATTGTTATGGATAGCATTCACAGGACTAAGAGAATCAAAATCAGACAAAAAATACGTGACATTTTTGTTCTTCAGGTAAGTGAAAATGTGAATGCAAATTCTATAGTCTTATTTTTTCTGATCGCCACTATTCTCTAATCTTATCAAATATACATTCCCATATTCTGAGTCAGTCTGATAAAGCAGCCTGCTATAAACAAGTTGCATTAGATTTTGTAGAGCACATTTTCCCAGTAAATCCAATTTCACAATCTTTTTCTGGTGACATATTAGCCATTCCTTAGTATATAAAACGTTCTTTGAATATTTTAACCACTGCGTTCTACACCACCACGCAGCATAATGCAGCTGTACCGTGCGCTCTTTCTTTAGAAAGCATTCTTTATTGGAAATGCAGTATCATTTTCCAGGACGCTCCTTGCTTACCCTTTCGAGGCAGAGGTAAGCGACGCTCCCCAGTAAACACCTCGATTACCAGTACCTGCCTTGATGCAGCGTATCTGCGCAGCTAGCTTTTGATATCGCTGTTTGTCTGTGAATGGAGGTGCCTCAAGGTTCATAAATCTGTATGCAGTAGTATGGGCTCTCTAACAGCAATTCATTTTAATTATGTGAGACATAAAAAGACCACCTACAGATGAGACAATACAGCTGTAAGATTCTCAAGGTTACTATGGGGAATACTTCATAACTGAAGTATGTTTTCCCAAAGGAATTATACTATCATTTGATTTAATTTTTAATTTTTACATTTTAATCAAAAATAGATCAAATGGTGGTGTCATCTCCTGGGAAACATACTTCAGATATGAAGCAGTCCATGTTCCTTTTAAATATGTAAAGCTGCCACTTATGTATAACTCATGAATGACACCCTGTGTTGCAAGCAAATATCACGCAGTGATTTCTATATTGTTTCTGTAACAACAGTATAATCATACACAAATATCACTACACCTGATTCTACAAAGCGAATAGCACTAAATAGCGTGGACTTCCGAAGCTAATACAGTATCTCTCCAGTGCTAAATAAGAGCCACCGCGCATTGAACATGTGCACATTAATATTGGCAAGGACCGTGTCCCACGGGGCAGCCAAACACCGAGCAGGTTGTTGTTGAGGTTTCTGAAAGCTGTTGTTTGGAAACTCAGATTCAGAAACACGGCTTGGTACATTATAGCGAAGAACAAAGCCCCGCGTGTTCAAATCGGGATGTCGCAATTTGGAGACCTTACACATAGACGGTCATGGGATGGAAAATGCGTTTTTTAAAGCTGGTGGGGACGTATCATTTGACAAAGGATGAGATTCAGATTGATTAGTGCCTCTTTGATCTTCCTGGGGTTTTTTTTTTCCTTTTTGCTTCTGTTCAAAAAGAAAACAAGATGGCCAATGTTATTCTTGCTTGCTTCTGAAAGAGTTGGGAGCAACTCCGCAAGACAGAGCGGCAGAGGAGTCTCGATGCCCCTTGACATGGGACATTTCCTGCTATACCTGTGGATTTTGTTTTTCAGTAAAAGTCACTTTAGTAAAATATCTGTCCCCCAGCAGATAGTGCTTCTTGGAGCACTATGGAACGTTTTTGCAGTTATCCTGAATGGAAGTTTCATGCGTGATAAAATGCCAAGGCGTAACTCTTAATTACTGCCAGTAATGGAGGCAAAAATAGCGTTATCAATGTGTGATTCCTAACCTGCTAATACAGGCTATCATATTAAGTTCTCAGGAACCACCATACGGGGCTTCAGGAGAGATGCTGAGGTTTTAATATGGATACAGTTTTCCCAACTAATTTAGACACAAACACCATCCATTTCAAACATGTTATTTTCAACATATATGTTGTACAAGTATAAATTTCTTGTCTTTGTGGCCAGTCATACACAGACTGCCTTTAAACCCCCACATACTAAACCCCAAAGTTTGTTTTTCCCTCTTTTTGTTAGCAGCCAAGATGACAAGTCATCACGTAATGATCATCAAATGAAGTTAAGCAAATGCTAGTACCGTAGTCCAAAGCAACTAAAACTAGTACAAAACTTGTACACAACATACATCATTTATTTACTTATTTTCATCGGTATTACATTTATCCTAACCCTTTCACGTTCGTTCTTGTGCTTCTTGCTACTTCAGATATCAAACCACAATTAATTCTCCACTCGGCTCGCGCTTTACCACTTACCTTTATGCAAAATGTATACAAGGCTATCCAGCCAAAATCCTGTTCATCTATAAATAGACAAAGTTCCTTTACCCTCAATACATGCAAGAATAGGGGCCAAAACAAGAAAACATGCACGCAGAAAGTTACACCCTCATCCTCCCTCCCTTGGTTTCAATATTGCTGCTCCTGAGGACAACTTCGGGGGTTTTACGCTGGACTAAACCTCGCTGCACTGAGCAGAAGCCGTCCAAAGGGGCAGCCCTTGGCTCAGACCCCCGTGCGGGGAAGCCGACGTGCAGCTGGAGCGGAGCTCCCAGGGCAAACTCATCCCAAAAGACTTTTCACGTGCGCCGAAACCGCGCTGGCAACTGCAGCGGCGCGCAGCGAGTGGCGGCGGTCGGGGGGTTTGCTTCAAAACCGCACCGCTAGGAAGCAAAAGGACAGTCTAGGTAAAGCCATAGCCTGAGGAGATCACAGTTTAGATTCACGAGGGTATCTAGACACCTACATTTCTACTGAAATCCACAGGAACTTAGGTCTGATCCTCAGGTGTTCCAACTAGGTAAGGAAAAACAAAATCTGCAGACGCAGATGGAGAGGGATCAGTTGAAAAATATTAATGTTTAACTCTCCTAAACTAAACCTGTAAAGGAATTACTGTTTCAAAATATTGATTCTGCGTCTCATTCATGCATCTGACCCAGGAGGGGGAACATACAGTGTGGGCTATACCGCACAAACGAAACTGTATATAACAGAAACCACAAACAGTTTTTATTTACCTTTATACCTCAGTGTGCAGAATGCAACTCGATTATGAACGGAATAACAAAACCAGTCAAATTCACACTGTGGCCAAAGTGGTGTTTAATGCTTCTGCTTTTGTAAGTAACAATTTACAAAATCCAGAGTTAAAAATACGGTATCATTTTGATCTGAATTAAAAAACAGACCATATGCCTCTTTTACTATATACACGTAAATAAAGTATCACTCAGGTTATCTGGTGTACAAACCACAGTATTAGGAAATATAAAGAGCATATAGTTTGTATCAATAGAACAAAATTTCAGTTATACAAGGTGAAGAAAAGTCTTAGAAAAATAATTTTGTGGTTCTACTGCAGATTTGACACAAATCTGCTTTAAAGAAATATTCACCCGTCCCAACCTGTATGGCATTCATCTGTACCTGTTACAACAGCTTTATGATTCTGACTGACAAACCCTGAAACAAATGACAAACACAGGACATCTACTCTAAAAAACACCACCATTATAAACCTTCAATATATTAAACTATTAAACTGCAATTTGTTTTCATACTGGCTGATTTATACCTGCATTCCTTACCCCATTAGAAAGCAGGGAGTAAGCAACCACCTCCTAGCCAAAAGATTAACTTCAAACTTTATCCAGCAGTGTACGCATTCTCATTTGTGAAAAAATCACGGATAATGTCGACGTCTCTCAACAGTGACACATTTCCAGTCAGCTGGCGAGGTCAGAACCAGTGGGACCAGCAGCGAGGTCTCCTGAGGACCAAGGGAAGCAGGCACAGCGACAGGCAGCCGGTGCCGCTCCGCCCCGTGAAGCCGCGAACGCTTGGGCGTAAACTCTGGCTCACAAAGTGCGCAACACCAGCGACTTCACTTTGGGGTACCTGACACAGCATTTAACTAAAATTTACTTCTATTCAGAACACTTTATTTATCAGCAGTAGCATTTCCAAGTAAAAATCTGTTCAAGTTTTTGTTAGGACTTACGGCCTCCCGCAACAAGGGAGAGCGTAGAACACTGAATAAAAAGGTACAGCGCAGTTACCCTTCCGCCTCCTGCCCTGAACTGCAACTCCCGGAGGTTTCTTCATTTATTTATTTTTCATATTGTAAGCCAACTCAAGAAAAACGGAAAGGAGGGAGCTGCTATTCTTGACAAATACTAGGAAGAGTATGCTTACACTGCGCAAATGAAGTATGAGTATACACACACTTGAATTTTAGTCATACAGGAACTATTAAGATACCAATGCTTGATAAAAAGAGAAAAGTCAAGTTTAACATTCTCTTGATCACCAATACATTTTTTACATCAAACAACAGCAAAGAAAAAAATACTGTTGGAAACTATTGACATTTTCATAATTTCTGCGATATTTGATGTCCAAGGCTTAGCTATGAGGAAAGAAAGGACGTCCACAACAAAACCCGATACAAAATACTATTTCTGTATTTGTAAAAAGTCTTTCTATCCAATACATGTCCTGTTTCTTTGACTCTTCCCATGCATCTGCCTGCTACTAGAGCAAATAGGATATTGAACCAGGTGTTCCCAATTGGCCCAGTTTGGTGCTTTTGCAGTTAAATAACTAGGGAAGATTATCCTGAAAACTGAAATGTTAGGGATGCAAAAATTGAAACACTTATCAAATCTGAAGGAACACAAAGGTACAGGTGAGTTTTCATAGAAACCTTTGCTAAGGAAGGCACATTTTTGTACCAAAACCTTTTTTTTTTTTTTAATACTCTTTCATTACAAATTGTGTTGTGATGCAGCAGGGATGGTAACTGTCGAGTGGTTTTCATTCCTTTTCTACACCGACGTATTTTATTGACACCGCTTAATATAACTATGGGATAGTGGTAATTGGGATAGGCTGAAAATGAGGGGAGTTCACCTTCCACTAGTTAATCTATTGCTACACCTCTTTTTGGAGTTCATTCTCCAAACGGATGAAATTGGTAAGGGAACAGAGGGGTTTCTTATTTAAGTATCGTTAAAGAATTGATCTGACATACCCTATATCGTGTTCCTGGAGAATGCAAATTGTTTTCTATAGTTAAAAACAAATAGAAGAATCCTACTTGTGACCATTTTATCCAAGTTTACTTTCTATTGCATAGCATTTAGATGTTCAAAATGTACGTGTAAATAACGTAACTATGAACCAGTTAGATTTTGATGTAAACTGCAGCGTTACAGTTTTAACAGTGCAAAGAAAGTACAACAGACCCATGTTCACACCGCAGGTCAGAGAGTGAAAAATAGAATAAAGCTTTCCTATTTTCTTCAGCTGTACAGATGCAGTAATCTCCAAGGACAGTCTTGAGAGTCAGGGTGGACAGTGTAATAAAATACCTGCACAGTCTACAGTAACAATGGGAAGACCGATAGGAAAAAATTGCACTGAAATCGAACGTTAGTATGACTTCATCAGCCCCTGTAATGCAGCCAGGAACTATGACCCATCCTGTGATTTATGTAAGGTAGGATTTTACAAATATTACTCTAAAAGGAGGAAGAATTAAAACGAACATGGCACAAAACCTGCCAAGGCCATAAGGAAAACCAGGTGTTCTCATTTTTGCCATATTCCCTACCAGATTAAAATACAGTTAAGTTTAAAGTAAACACAAGAAACACATGCACCCGTATCTGTCAATTCTTAACATGACACAATTTGAGTTATTTAAATGAAAAACACCCTTTTGGTTTGATAATCCATAGACATTCCCCTGTGTTTTAAACATGATGGTATACTCTGCTCAAATATATTCTAGCAGAAAACTCTTCAATCACAGAGCCCAAGTCTACTTTTGATATTCTCTTCTTTGGATACCCTAAATTTTGACCATACACTGTTCTATTAATCATTACTTGTCACACATTTCACTTGATGAAATCTAACAGGTTTTGAGCAATTTTGCAGTAACAAAACTTTCAGATACCTTTTCACTTTTTACCTTCAAGCAGCTATTTCAACTTTTACAGCACAGGAACCGATACTTAGCCATCTTTATTTTTTGGCTGCTATTACTACGAGGAAGTCTAAAAACCATGGGTTGGAAAATGTAAAAATGAATTGCCTACAAAATATGATCTAGCTATCGTGGATCTTGGTAACAAATATGTAATTTCAGTCTTTAAAAAACATTCTGTATTATTATTTTGCACTAATTGATAAACTCTGATATCAGTATACAGGAGTTTGCTCATCATACTGTCATTTGAAGTGAGGATATGTTTCTTTCTAGCTTGGTTAGATACTATTGCTTGCATCAACCTGTATGGGGAGTGGGAGGATTCAAGATGAGTTTCGGATCTTCAAGGTAACAGGGACAATACAATTTTTAAAACTGCTGGGGATCTGATCTTTTAAGGGATCGTACTGTTCTTGTGATTGAAGAAAACCCTGAAGTGTCTGAAAAACTTTGCACTTCGAAAATATTTTTGATGTAACTAAAATTTTTATTGGCTTGGAGAAAACATTCTTTCCTAACCAAACAGTCTGTATACCAATTTAGGGCAGGTCTACTTTATAGACTTACTTCCTCATCTATTAATTGAATTCAGTATTTGTATGATACTTATATTTAGGAAGAATATCTCATTAATAACATTCAACTCAGTGCTAGCTATGACTCCACACATAATATGGAAAGCATTCTAGGATTGTGAAAAACCTTTGTCTAAGAATTCTGCAGCACGATAAACCCTGCTGGGAAACTAACCTTTAAAGGCCTGTCATTAGATTTTTGCAACTTTGGAGCTACTACTCTAACTTAAACTGGCTACTGGCTGTTCTCAGAGCAGGACAGGCCAAATGCTGTCCCGCCTGCCCTATCTGTTTTGGGCTGAACTCTGCCCAGGAGCTGAGAGGCAGCAGGGCACAGCTAATAAGTTTACTGTGTAAAATACCTGAACTGGATGCAAATTTTGGATTTGGATTTAAACATGACTTAATAGGATTTTTACAGGCCTTCACAGCTGAATAGCCATCTAAAAATGAAGACATTTCTCTCCTCCTATTTTCTGCCTGCGCATATGGGGCTGAGCTAAAACTGCAGGCCCTGTACCCATGTAAATGCAACGACTCCTTTCCAACAGTATCCGAGAAAGTGCCCAACAGAGACAGGGAAATCTCTTGTATCAACATGACCTTTGGCCCAGTCCCAGGTGAAGACTGGGCCAAAGGCCGGATCAACTGAACTACTCTAAAACGTTAAATCAACCTTTTTCTTTTTTTTTAACATATACTGAGCAACTTTAAAAGCAGAAGCATTTTTTCATGTGTAAAAACAATGATAGCCATAATTGTGCACTGAAAGAGTAACACATACGCAAACTGCTATATGCTGAATACCACACACAAATCCATGCTGTGAGTGAACGTACAGATATCCAGCTGTACAGGGTTCACAGGTGCATCTTTAGAATTTAAAAAGAAAAGCAGTGCTGCTGATCTGCTGTCTCTCAATTTCTAGAAGCCCAGGATATGACTGAAGTGTCCCTGAAATGACAAAATTTCATGTCACAAAAAATTATCTCATAAAAACCTGAATTTTTTCCCTCAGTATGTTTTCAAACTTTATTTTAAAAGAAACTGACAGTTCCACTAACCACACCACAAACGTTTCCTTTTTTCCCCTGAAGGACTAGTGGACAACTAAAAAGGCTGGACAGTAAAGGGACTGTTCAGCGTAATCTATATAAGGAGCCATGACTGAGTTACGATACAAGTTTTGCACACGAAGTTAAAATATACCCATAGAGAATATAAACAATTTTAGCATCATACTTGTATACTTTATTCTGTTCTACCATTAAATGTTTAAAGGTTTTGAGGACAGAACAGAAATTTACTTTCTGGTTGGCAACTTTTTTTAAACTCAAGTCTGCATTTGTTTATATCACACTGTATTTGTTTAAAGAATGTATTCAAAGTAATACTTTTAGAACAAAAAAAGCATTACCTCTAGTTACCATGTAACACAGAAAAATCTCAAGAATGATGGTGGTGTTCTTCCCACCCTGAAATCCTACCTAGTTTCCTTCTAGTTAACATCACTCTTCCTCTTCTTCTAAGTCCCTGCCTAAATAGTCAATAACACATTAGTCCAAACAAGCTTACCAAAAAATGCAGCTTGAGTAGTAATCTTTTCTCAAATTGTGGTTTAATACATTTCTATTATTCCTTCTGAAACACATGGTAGTCATTACATGTAGAAAAAGAGGTCTGAAAGTTAAGACAGCAAACCTAATAGTGATACTGCCTTTAAATACATGTTGAAGTTCACAGCACATACAGTAGTGACACAGTTCAGGAAAGTTGATGTTATTCAAGTTCCTCACATGGCTGATTAGCTCCGTAAGTATTAGGATTTCTTGATGCAAAATACAATCCTGATAAGACTACCCACAACAATAAAAAGTTGTGTCAGCCCAATTTGCTTTGTGTTTGAATGTTTTAATTTATTTGAATTTCCCTACCATCAGTAGAATAAAGCTTCTTAGAGGATTTTAACTTTATTATTGATTATGAAAAAAATTACAACATTCTTTATCTTGCTATCTGTAGTCTCCTCCCTTCTATTCCTTCCAGCTGTTCTGAAGGACTTCCATGATATATGTTAATCACTGTGACAGTCTCTGATTTTCCTGAAGTGAAATTTTAACTGTGAAGAAAGGTATCTGAGCTCTTACCAGTTTATTAGACATTGTAGTCTTAGCATAAGCTTTATATTATTTTAAGAATGAAGATAATTTACTAACATAATTCCTACCAAATTTATTGAAATATAACTGTATTATCTGTTATGTTATTGGCCACAAATAACTGATTATCCAAAGAAAACACAATTAACGAATCTATGTATCAGCTCATCAACCCCAGGTAGAGAGGTTACAGATGAATCATGCTGTGAATGCAAGGACACTCACACAAACCCATTCATACCAGGGTGGTTATGGTAGCTCAACACGACTTGAATTCAGCTATACCGGAACACAATTCTAGCTGCTCCAGTCCTGTCTTTGGACTGTGGAATTATGTCCAAACTATCAAACTCTCCTAACAGGAACTGGGAGCCAAAAAGAGCCCCTCCCCTCTGCAACAGCAAGCTATCAGTGCAAAAGCAGCCATATTTTTCTTTTACCCAGATTGTTCCAGCCCCATGGCTCAAATAATGGAGAACTGAATATATGCATTAACTTCATAATTCCATTACCAAACATTGTACGTTACTCCTTAAACTCTAATTTGTATTTGACATTTTGCAACACACATGGGTAAACTCTTCCCCCCCACTACAGGGCACATCATGGAAATCAGAGTCATATTTAAAAACAGTCATATTTAAAACCACCCTGCTTTGAGCAAAGCATTTTCCATTTCAACTCAAGAATATGCGGCTAATTTAGCAAGAAGTCTAGTGAGCAGTTCTACAAGGGCTCTAGATTTTTATAACACTACCCTGAGTATCTATATGGAAAGCACAGAAGGACAGTCAAGTAGAAAAATTGTTTAGAGATTCCAGTTCTCACTGAGTAAAGTTAGCAAGTTGTTTTCCTTGTTTCTTACAGCTGTATCTGAAAAGCATTTAAAAGTGAATAGAATAGGACATCCATTGCAACCAAACTTCAATACGTAAATGTCTGTGGAAGGTGTGACTGATACACGCCTAAGTTATCTGGGTTTTATCTCAAGTTCATTACTAGGCCACATGAAAAAAACATGTCAGGGTAATCTGACCTGGAATAGAAATGGTCTTCTTTAGAATTGCAGTATTTGTACTAATTCTACATAAAAGCAGTCATAATTTTCCAAAATTAAGTGGTCACTGATATAGAAGAATTTTACAAACTCTAATGTTGTCACTGTAATTCTGGAATACAACAAAACTGACTTCCTAATGTGCCAATTTGGGTTTTAATCCCAAAATATTCTTCCTTGAGTTATAATCCATGAGATATTCTCCATGCACCCAAAGACTGTAACACATCTGGAAAGTTCTAACTTGGTAATTCACATATGTGGTCATACTAGTTTCTATATTCCTAAATTCAGCCCTGGATCTGGTTTCTACTTTGTTTTTAAAGATGCGGAGAAATAAGTTAACATAGAATCATAGAATAGTTTGGGTTGGAAGGGACCTTTACAGGCCACGTGGTCCAACCCCCCTGCCGTAAGCAGGGACATCTTCAACTAGAGCAGGTTGCTCAGAGCCCTGTCTAACCTGACGTCGAATGTACCCAGGGATGGGGGCATCTACCACCTCTCTGGGCAACCTGGGCCAGGGTTTCACCACACTCATGGTCAAAAATTTCTTCCTCATCTCTAGTCTAAATCTGCCCTCTGTTCATTTAAAACCATCACCCCTTGTCCTATCGCTATAGGCCCTGCTAAGAAGTCCGTGCCCATCTTCCTTGTAAGTCCCCTTCGATTCCTGGCTGCAATAAGGTCTTCCCAGAGCCTTCTCTTCTCCAGGCTGAAAACCCCCAGCTCTCTCAGCCTGTCCTCACAGTAGAGGTGTTCTCCTTCATAGGAGACACGGGAAATGTCTTTTCAGTCACAGCTCCTGACTTACGAAAGCATCCTCAGTCTCACAGTATTCAATGGAAACTTTGCCATTAATCCCACCAAATCAAAGATTTTGCTCTAAA
The DNA here is from genome assembly GCF_000687285.1 of Phaethon lepturus. NCBI lineage: Eukaryota > Metazoa > Chordata > Aves > Phaethontiformes > Phaethontidae > Phaethon > Phaethon lepturus. Next base: position 11,072 of record NW_010539842.1, read on the forward strand.
CATTCAGTCTTTCTGAAGAAATGCATGGCATTCCCTCATGCCTCTCCTCATTTTTGGCTCTCTGAGGAATCCTGTGTGATGGTTCAAAAGGATGCAGAGGATGCAAACGGAAGTCAAGGGTCGCTCCGATACATTTAAGGAACTTCCTAACCTTTGGTTAGACAATTTGCATGAAAAATGAAACTGCAGGAATACCATAGCCTCTTTCACTATTACCAGCCATTCTCTCTTGAGGGTTTTGGCCTTCTATCCAGGGCTAAAAAGAGTAGTTAAGATCACAGTCATCTGTTAGTGGGACGTTCTAGTGCTACTGCTGCAGTATTACGGCATATTACATGGTGCCAAATCATATCTGTGACTACAGCCCATATAAATAAACCCCCCCCCCAGGTTTTAACTACCTTACTTTGGACACCTAGAGGAGCCTATGCGAATCAGCTCAGAAGTCAGCACTATTCAGCTGTCCAGATACTTGCACCATTTTTCAGAAAAGTCAAGTTGTCTGTGCTAAGCTCTGATTGCTACTGGTTCTTTAGCTTGTTTGTTTAAAACTGGCTCTGGTATGTCTACAGTGTAATATATTTTTAGGCTATTATCTACTCTTTGTAAAGGAAATATCCAGTCAGAGGGAAAGACAGGAGATAGAATGGGATTCCTGAATATTTTATCATGATCCAGTAGATCAAGGAAGATACAAAAGTGAGGTAGAGAAAACTGTATGTTATTTTTTGCTTCAGTTACTTCCTAAACTCTGCTTTTTAGTGTGAATTTGAAAAATGTGTTTGCAGTCTCCACATTTTCCAACTGCTGCTGGAAACATATTAGTTTGTGCTCTGCTGGCATACCTCAGAAATGCTAAATCAATCTGCCTCCTTTTATTTACATGCTTTATTCCTGAGAAACGTAATTGTGGTTTTTATTAACTTTATGTTTTATGGATCTAATACTTAAGAACAAGTCTATCTTTTATGTCACAGAAAGAAGGTTAATATACTCACAGATTCTCCAGCAATACATCTTGGGCAAGGCTGGGCAGTACCTCTGCTTCCATGATTTTCAAAAATCTAATGAACAAAAACATACACAAAGCCATCAAAAAAAAAGCGGGGGGGGCCAATTATTTGCAATTTTATTATAAAATGTATTTTAAATGTGTTCTACTAAAAAACAGATGTTGTTGACAGCGTAAACATACCACTGAATTTTGCTTTGTCTTTGTAGGCCAAAGACCACAGTCAGTGGAGATTTTCTGTTTAGAATCCAGCTCCATGGCACAATCAATGAGGTGAGCGTCAGCCGCATTTGGAATGGTTTCTAATGGCTTGCATGCTCGCTTCTGAAAGAATCAAAAGCAATACTTAGATTTCTTCACAAGGCATAGACCACTGAATACAGGTTTTCAGGATTTTATTTTTTACGACTGATAAGAATCTCTCATTCATTTGGAAGAACAGTAAGTTAGTAAAATTCAGACTACCAGCTACTAAGCCAGATCACCAAAATGTTGTATTTAATACTGCATCTCATGCTGGATGAGCAGGGCAATCTGCAGATCTCACTAAATGTCTCTGTGCCTCAGTTTCATTAACGGGGGATAAAATGCCACTGGGAAAAGAGCATACTTCACCCTCCATTCGTGTATAATTTAGGACGGCGTTTATCAAAGGAGCGGATCATGGGAAGTTGTGTGAAATGACTAATTACATCAAGGGAACGGAAGGAAAACCCTGAAGCCAAGTCTGACAGCTATGAAGACATATTTTGTAATGATTTTTGTATCTTTCTCTGAGTACTGGCATCTTTTTACAGCTTTCCATATATTGCTATATAACCAATTAACTTCCCGCTCTTGAAGCTCTAACCTGCACTGTTACCTAGTACTGAATGATGCTTGGATGTCCTGCGAATCAAAGGCACTGCACCTCTGGAGAAAGGGCTGGCCTAAGCAGGGATGTCTTTCTCATAGTGCTGAGCAACCCAACACAAGATCACAGGTTCCCAGAAATACTGCGTTACTACTCTGGGAGAACCAGGTTAGGAACTGGTAAATTTAAGATGCAAGTCTGTGCAAGACACCGATTGGAAACTTTAAGATTATCCTTGGCCTGTGACTGCTGTCCCATGCAACAGGAGGACTACCTAAATCCCAGGGGCTCCTTGAAATTGTAACAGCAAATTAACAGAATAATGGGAAATTTCAAAACCGACACAGACATTTCAGGGTCTGACTCTGAATTCCAAAGAGATGCGCTTGCTTTTGAAATTTTTTTTCTGATGCCTTTCCGAACAAACTTTGTTTAAGGAACAACAATATTCCATCTCTTTTGCAAGCGTATGATTTCACAGGCAGAAGATGTGTTGCCACAGAACTAGCAGACTACTGAAGCATGGAAACTACATTTAAAATTTGAATATGTTATGCAAAAATAAAATGGATCAATACAACAGGAACCTCAGCGGAAAACAGTTGAAACAAGAACACTATCAAGGAATACAGGATATTTGGACAGGAAGCAAATCAAAAAGTGAAACATGTATTGTACTAAGAAAGTGAATAATATAATAACAAAAAGTCTGAGAAGGTCCTCTAAAGATAGACCGTCTTCCACTGGGAAAACATTGTCTTCCCTTTGTTGCTGCAGAATTCGTCCTTTATTAAAAGGTATAGCATAGTGGTACAGCAGCGTAACTAGCATGATGTGCGAGATGAAGGAGAAAAGGAAAAAAGTGATTTACTGCCATACATCAGAAGAAATTTGGCTTATTAAAAATAAATTCTAGGTATTGGGTTTTTTTTGGGGGGGGCGGTTTAAGATACTTAGCATCAGTGACAGGAATTCAGGATACAGAGTACATCGCTGACAAACTTATCATATCAATGCCAAGACAATTTGTGTAAGTTTCTAACAGAGGCTGGCTTCAGGGAAGACTTCACTCTCTGGAATTCTCTCTTAGGAAAGAAACAATCCATACACCAACGCTGCCTGCACACAGAATACACTTAGTGCAGGAATCAAAGAGCCTGTGATTAATAAGGATCAATGAGCTAGCTACTCAAAAAGCAAGCAAGGATTTAATCAAAACTACTTCTGTTAGGGAATGATCATGCTACATACAGCTTGGAAACATAAGTTTAAGACAAGCAACAGCAAATTGCATACTGTCCTACAACAGGTAGAAAACAGGTGTCTCTGCAGAGAAGATACTCCGTGAGTTTATATTCCAGCTGAAAAGTCATGGAAAAACGCATGCATTTTCACTGATGCTGAAAGAATAAAGGCCTCACAAATGCTGCTTTTCATAAACAATGAAATTAAACTGGTGCAAAAACTAGCTGCATTGAAACAACTAACTTAAATGCAATGGAAAATAATTTTAAGAAAGACTACCACTTGCTTTTTTTCTTTTTTTAATGCAGCTGTAAGATTTGAAAGATCTCCTATAAATTTAATATATTCATCACAAGCAATTTCTGTTTTGTTTACCACATTTTTAACAGCCAGGCCAGCTTCTGTTTTGTATTTCATAAAGACCCGTCCTACAGGTATAAAACACGTCTCCATCCAGCCCAGCTTTACTTATTTTAGCTCTACTGGATGCCTTTATGGAAAGGACAGTGATGGCCGTGTGTTGATTCTCCCCGTTATTAGGGCCCAGCTTCCTACTGAGAGAGATGCAGACGGCTCAGTTTGGGAAAGCAGGAGGAACGTGAGGTCCATGCAGGTCCTTGTTCTGGGAAACTTTGCTGTCCCAACCAAACCAGAACATGCCACGTGACTAGCCTTAACCTAGAAAACCTGTTATTCTCTACCAGCCTCTAAATCCAAATGCCTTAAAACCTGTACAACATCAATGAGCTCCATCCTACAGCAAGTTTCTGAAATACATGCAAATAGCTATGTCAAGGTACAAGAGGCAAAAGGAAATCGGCTGTACATACATATATAACATACAGTAGGAGCTGAGGGAGAGCAGAAAAAACTGTAGGGAACCTTCCCCAGTTACAACAGCCGCTAGCACAGGACACTGCATGATAGCAGCATCAAATAAGAGTATAATTATGACTTCAAATAGTTGTCTCTGCCAACCCAGGGAGGTTCCTGCTTGCTTCATTTAGTAGAGCTGAGTTCTGAGCTCCCCTCCCCAAGCAGCTGATTTGGCACTAACAACTCTGCAAAGGTCGGCTACAGTGTTCCTAATAACTTCAAGCCCCAGTACTGGCAATCGTTTAAAACCAAACAGGACAGAATCCCAAGGAGAAGAGTGACAAATGCTCTGATATTGGACCTAAAATGTGCAAAACTCCGTACAGCATGACAGCTGTATGAATCACAAAGTAAAGCACCTTGTCTGCATTACTACTGGGGCTCATGCTGTTAGCTAAAATCCAAAATAGATGTCCATTATTTAGCGAAGAAATCCCTGCACGACAGCGAGCAGGTACCAGAAGATGGAGAGCACAATGTGGTTAGTATGCATTACCTCGACCGTAGGAAAGGTTGAGCACAGGTGTTTCACCTCGTGTTCGTGGTCGAGCATGTGACTGCAGCAGCTCAACTGTTCACTTAAACACATGAAGCTGCGATGACTCAGTTGTAATCTGGACCATAACAACTGCTGTTACAGAAAAAAACCCAACCTCTAATGTCTGGGCTAGCCTACCCTACAGAGGAAATGTTCTGAACTGTAGTAAGAAAAATTCTCGTTTTAAAACTACCTTGCAGAGCAGAATACATGAATCAAGCTCTCTACAGACGTGGTGACAGCAATTCTGAATTGCTGTCACAGAAGTTTGAGAAGCATTTTATCCGGTCTCCAGACAGCTGGCTCATTAATGCTTTCATTAGTGGACAAGCCAGAAGCAGCAGAAGAAAGCTATTATTTGCCTCTCAGCTCAAAAACAGGAGAAAGAGAAATTCCTTCTTTTCTGTGTAACCTTGTCAGCCAGAGTCAGAAAGTTCACTGAACGATGTTCCTCTTCCTCTCTGAGGATGGTATTTCTCTGATAAACGAGGCGAGCCCCTAATTACGCAAGTTTTTGCTCAAGGCACACATGGGCAGGGATGATCAAGCAATAGCAGGGAAGAGAGTGAATACCTGGCTAAGTTTTCTGTGGAACTTCTGTTAACTTTTATAAAGGTAACAGGAAGAAAGATGCTTACAAGGTAGTGGATGAGAGACACCTTGTCAGAATGAATCCAGCTAAAGAAGTACACACAGACGCCCTTAGCTGAAATGGAAAACTATTCCAGAAGCACAACGTGTAAATGCTAAACACACCGCTATTTTGTGAGGCTGATCCTGGAGCCAGGACGCAGAAAATGGACAGCATTAATGACGCCAACCCGGTAAAAAGGGTATCTAGCCAAAAAAAAACCCCAAAACCAACCCAAACAGAACTTGTCCAGAGAAATTCTGCTTAAAATGACGAGAGCGCACTTGCAGCCCCGCTGTCTCCAGGCAGACCAGGAGCTCAATGGCCCTTACACACCGCTCGCTTCCAACAGCGGGATCGGTCCCCCGCGGCGGAGCCACCTGCACGCGGCCGCGCTAACAACGGCGGGAGGGGGCCG
>NW_010539843.1:0-8832 GCF_000687285.1 Phaethon lepturus
GGGTCCGGTTGGGGTTGGGGTCCGGCCTGTCTTGGCGCCCTGGGCAGTGGGGGTGCGCCTCGCGCTGCCCGCGCAACACTTGGTGGGGCGGCTTTAGTATCCGTGTGGGAAATGGTACTTGTGGCTGGGGGGGGAAAAAGCTGTGGGGGTCGTCCTGGCCCCAGCAGGTGGGCGGGGTAGGTGCGGGAGGGTAGGGCCCCTTCTCTGCTGGCACGCCTTCGGCACTTGGCAGTGCGAGAGCCTGTGCCTTGAGCTTTGGTTGCGTGATGATCCAGGGAATGACAGTCGTGTTTGTCTTTGCTAACGTACTGTGAGAAGTAAAAACCAGTGGATTAAGATCTTTTTTGAAGAGTAGACTAGCATGTATCTCTAAGGAGCAAGGATAAAGTGTGTTGCTGAAACAAACACTATCAAAAAATTTAACAATTTTGCGTTGCCTTAGAATAACTGGTTTTCAATTGCGTGTTTGATGGTTTAATGGAAAAAAAAATTCCCAGGTGTGATAGACAATGTATATGGAAGTGATATGTTACCTTTATTTCAGTGGATCCCTTGTTAAAGGAGGTGTAAGGCATATTAAGATGGAAAACCCTCCCAAATCCTACAGTCAAAACGTTCAGTGAAAATACCAAGGCCAAAACCAACCCCCAAGCTTTCTCTTTTCCTCCACAGTTAATTCAGTGATTTGGATACAGGGTGCAATGAGCCATAAATAGTGTTGAGTCATATGTTTTTTGCAGGAACTTTAATCTGTCATTCGTGCATATGCAGCTTGCTGTGATGGCAATGGTAAATAGAGTCTTGAGTCTTTTGTCTTTAATTTTCCACATTTTCATTAATTTCATTTTGAACCTGCAAATTACACTAAAAAAAAATCAAAAGTTGCCTTTCTAAATGAGTTTTATCTTAATCATATTTTTAACATGCTGCAAATGTTGCTGAAATGCTGTTAAGTACTGACTGAAGATGAAGTGTGATTATGAAAACTGAAGAACATCCATTGCTTGCCATGAAAGTATTTCTAGTCAGATAATATCCACCCAATTGATACATTTATGTACTTTCTGGAGGGTTATTGATTACATTATTTATTTAACTTTTATACAGATTTCTTTAGTCTAATCACTGTGTGATTATGTTTAACAGCCTACTCTCATAGTTCTTAGGCTATGCATGTCTCAGTGCTAACCAAGAGGCCTCATGAAATCAAGACAAAGAAGAGTTAAGAGCAAAGACTGAGAAATTAATGAGTACAGAGAAGGTATTTTAGCCTTGAGAGTAGAAACATCCTAGCAGGAAAAAAAATGCTCAAACGAGAATGATAAGAAGGAATTGCTTGGCTGTACAACAGAAGGGGCAAACAGCCCAGGGGAAGAAACTATCCTTAGGAGACCCATGACCATAAAAAGGGAAAAAGGAGTAGGGAGTTGACTCCCCAAATGACCACTGATGACCACCCGAGACCCCCGTGCATGTGTGGTGTAGTTTTGCAACGCCAGCATCATGTAAATGTAGTAGATAGGGAGGGAGGTGGAGATTTCTCAGAAATACCATGAATATGCTAACAATTGTAATGAATATGAATGTATGTACTCTGTATAATTCAGATGGTGGTAACATGAGCCATGCATGTTAAGGTGATATCTCCCATGCATCCGGTGCTGTAATAAAGATGTCTGGTTAATAACACTTTGATGTTATTGAGTTTAAACTTCTTTGAATCATTTGGCACCCCAGATGGGACATTCTCTGTTTGCCTGCGGGACCCGATGGGCCTGGGACTCTCTTGGGTACTCCCGGAGACCTTTTCCGGAGAGGCTCCTGGTTTCAGTTGGATCATTGCGGGAGCAGACAAAGACCCTCTGGTGAGAAGACATTTTTAAGTTTAAGTTTGGTAAAACGACCGGCCGAATTTGGGAACCATCCATAAGATGTGAAGTAAATTACGCAGGTCGGTATATACCGGGTAGCTAGCACCAAACCACAATTTGGTTATTTGGTTTTTGGTTATTTGGTATTAGGGCATTAAAATCCCCTGACTGTAGGCGTTTATGTCCCCATTTGGGAAGGGATCCACATCCCATTTCTGTTAGGGGTTACATCCCCATTTGGAAATGGATTTGGTTAACTCTGGTCTGATTTTTGGCTATTGTATCTGGATATTGGTTAATTGGTTTGTCGTTTATCGGAATTTGGTTACTTACTGTAAAATTTGTATCAGGTATGGGAGGGGTCACAAAGCAGTGGAATTTTGAAGAAAAGCCCACTAGGATGCATTTTACAACATTGGAAAGATCTGGGGGCATGCCAGGAGGAAATGCTTGATTAAGTATTGCAATCAGTGGTGGCCTCTGTGTAAGTTAGATGATGGGGAAAAATGGTGTTTTAATGGGACATTAAAATATAATACTTTATTACAATTAATGTTGTTCCTTCAGAGAGAGGGAAAATGGGACAAAGTAGTTTATGCAGGTATGTTTTTCACGTTGTGAAATCATCCAGAATGACAGAGAGCTTGCGGAATTAAGATACCCCCTTCTGAGCCCTTTGTTCTGGCTCTGGAGGAAAAAAAAAGGGAAAGAACTAGGAAAACTGAAGCGCTGTTGTTCAGCATGTAGTGTAGGACAAAGACATTTTAAGTTAAAAGAAAAGGGAGAGTCAGAGGAGAGACTGGAGGATTATACCACACCACCGCTGGTTTTGGCACCAATCAATCCCTCCCCTTTAAGAGACGCAGATACATCTGATGAAGAATCAGCATCTGAAAGTGCCACCTTGGGTCCTGTGACCTGAAGCAAGAGTCCGACCAACAATACAAGCTTCCCTCAGACAGGCTATGGGACCTGAAGGACCAACACTAATTAAGGTCCCTTCTTCAATGAATGATTTGGATATGTGGAAGGATTAGGAAAATTATAGGGATGACTCAACAGGGGTAGATAAAAGATTTGAGTTAATAGTCAAGAATCAGGACCCTGACTGGAAAGATGTAGATTTGATGCTAGACACAATGACGGAAACGGAAAAACAGTTAATGGTTAAAACTGCTCGGACACATGTAGAAGCTCTTATTACTGCAGGGACATATACTGGTGGGGTGGATAATCATGTCCCTCTCACTGATCCGAGCTGGGACCCCAATGATCAAATGGAATATAAACAACTGAAATCATATCAGAAATTGATAAAATTTGGACTTGAACATGGGATTCCAAAGTCAGTAAATTGGTCAAAATTGTATGAGGTAAAGCCAAGGTCAGGATGAAACCCCCTCAGATTTTCTGGCAAGACTAAGCTGAGACATGCGTAAAAGTACCATCTTGGATCCTACCTCAGATGTGGGATGACAACAATTAGTTTCATTGTTTTTAGGACAGTAATCAGAGGATATAAGAAGAAACCTTCAAAAATTAAAAGAGCCAGATGTAAGAGATTTGGAGAAACTAATAGGGGAAGCTGGGAGAGTATACAGGAATAGAGAAAATACTGAAAGGCAGGGATTAGGCAAAACAATTGCAATGGCTACTGTGGCAGCTTTGAACCATCAAACTCAGGGTAATCCAAGATTTGCTAGAGGAAGGGGTCGGGGAGGACCCAGTAAAGGTCTGGAAAATTTCTGACCACCTTTGGGAAGAGATCAGTGTGCTTATTCTAAGGAACAAGGACATTGGAAAGGAGAATGCCCCAAGCTGCCAGGAAATAAACTGCCTAATGTGATAGCAGAAATGGAATGATGGGGACCTGGGGAATCTACCCTAGCGTTTCCACTGGTTAAACTAAGGCTACGGGAACAGAAAAAGGAGGTAGAATTTTTAGTAGCTACAGGAGCCTCGTATTCTGTTCTGAATCAGCAATTAACTCACATAGATAAGCAATTTGTAAGTGTGATAGGTGCTACAGGTCAGTGGGAAAGAGCTTTTTTCCTACAACCACTTAAGTACAAACTAGGAAAGCATATTGGAACCCACAGATTTTTGTATATGCCTGGGTCCCCTAAGCTGCTTTTAGGGAGAGATTTGTTGGAACAATTAGAAGCTAAAATTGTCTTTGAGAAAGGTAAAATTGAATTTAAGATTAAAGAGGATCAATTGATAGAGGTTCTAAGTTTAGCTTTGATTCAGATGGCAGAAAAGAATCAGATACCTGAGGAAACTTTGGATCAGGTTTTTCCAGGGGTTTGGGCATCTGGGGTTCCCGGAAGGGCTAAAAATGCAGCCCCAGTGGAAATTAAAGTAAAATCTGGAGCAAGACCAGTTGATATCAAACAGTATCTCCTAAAAAGGGAAGATAGAGAAGGAATAAAAGGGATAATAAGTGACTTTTTACGGCTTGGGTTATTGATGGAATGTGAATCTGAATATAATACTCCTATCTTGCCAGTAAAAATGCCAGATGGAAAAAGTTACCGTTTAGTGCAAGATTTAAGAGCCACAAATAATGAAGTTGAGGACTTACATCCTGTAGTGGCAAATCTGTATACGCTATTGACTAAGCTAAAAGAAACTCAAAATTGGTTTACCGTTTTGGATCTAAAGGATGCCTTTTTCTGTTTACCGCTTGCCAAAAGAGCAAGAAAATTTTTGCATTTGAATGGGAAAATCCTGATATTGGGAGAAAAACCCGATTAACTTGGGCAGTGTTACCCCAAGGATTTAAAAACAGCCTGACCATATTTGAAAGTCAGTTGGCTTGAGAACTTGAAGGATGGGTCCCACCATCCCTGAATGGGACCTTATTACAGTATGTGGACGACTTGCTAGTCGCTACAGAAACCAAAGAGGAATGTGCCCAATGGACTGTTAGTCTGTTGAATTTTCTGGGATTGAGTGGTTGTAGAGTCTCTCAGCAGAAAGCTTAGTTAATCCAGGTACAAGTGACCTACCTCGGATACAAAATCTCGAGAGGACAACGGGAATTGGGAACAGAACAAAAGGAGGCCATTTGTCAGACACCGAGACCCATCATGGTAAAAGAATTACAGACCTTTCTTGGGATGACAAGTTGGTGAAGATGATGGATCTACAATTATGGGATATTAGTAAAACCTTTGTATGTTGAGAGGAAGTCCTTCACAATTAGTTTGGATTGGAGAGGCAGAAAAAGCCTTTAAGCAATTAGACTGAGTTAATGAAAGCACCGGCTCTCGATGTGTCCAAACCATTTTGGCTGTTCTCACATGAAAAACAAGGCATTGCCTTAGGCATATTAGCACAACAATTGGGACCGTATAAGCAGGCACTTGCATACTTCTCTAAGCAATTACATGAAGTCAGCAAAGGTTGGCCCAGTTGTCTGAGGGCCGTAGCAGCAGTAGTGCTCAACATTGAGGAAGCTTGCAAATTCACTATGGGTCAGAAGATAACTCTGTTGGTTTCATGTATGGTTTCAGCCATGCTGGAACAAAAGGAGGCACACTGGCTATCGCATTCCCGGTTCCTGAAATATCAGGCCCTTTTAGCTGAACAGGACAATGTCAATATAGCAACAACTAATATTGTGAATCCAGCATCCTTTCTTAGTAGCAAAGTCACTGAGCCAGTAGTCCATGATTGTCTGGAGACAATGGAAGCAGTTTACTCCAGTTGACCTGACTTAAAGGAAGAACTACTGGAGGATGCTGATGATAACCTGTTCACTGATGAAAATAGCTTTGTGAAACAAGGGATCCGAAAGGCTGGTTATGTGGTAACCACCACTTGTAAGGTTAATTGAAGCTAACCCTTTACCTGCAGGCACATCAACTCAGAAGGCGGAGATAATTGCCTTAATCTGAGCGCTGGAAGTTTCAAGGGGAAAAAGAGTCAACATATGGACAGACTCTAAATATGCCTTTGGAGTGGTACATGCTCATGGAGCTTTCTGGAAAGAAAGGGGACTGCTTACTGCTCAAGGAAAGCAAGTGAAACATGCTAAAGAGGTCTTGCAATTACTGGATGCTGTGCAACTACTGGAGAAGGTTGCAATTATGCACTGTAGGGGACATCAAAAGGATAACGCTGATCCAGAAGTCGGAAACAAATTGGCCGATTATGAGGCTAAACAGGCGGCAGAACGAACAGAAGGCATAAATACCTTTTCTTTAATCCCAGATGGTAAATTTAGTACAATAGAAGATGAGAATTTGGAATATTCCAAAGAGGATAAAGTTATGATAAAGGATCTAGAAGGGAAAGAAAATCAGCAAACCAGAGTATATTCAACACCAGATAGAAGGATCATAGTTCCCTATAATGTTTTGTGGAAATTTATTCAGGAAGAACATAGCAAAACACATTGGGGGGTGGATGTGTTATATAAATATTTAAACCAAAGGATAGTGAGTCGAAATTTATATACTACTGTAAAAATAATTACTCAAAGGTGTGAGATGTGTTTGAAGAACAATCCGAATACCATGTATAGGGTGCAAATTGGAAAGATTGGGAAAGGGAATATAGTGGGACAGCAGTGGCAAATAGATTTTTCTGAACTCCCAAGAAAAGGGGGGTTTTGGTATTTATTAGTATTACAGACGCCTTTTCAGACTGGCCAGAAGCCTTTCCTTGTAGGACTAATAAGGCCAGGGAGGTAACGTGAATACTTTTAAATTAAATCATTCCTAGGTTTGGAGTTCTAGCAGTAATATCCTCAGACAGGGGTACCCTTTTTTGTGCGCAGATAGTATAACAGTCAGTAAACTTTTGGGAATACATTGGCAACTACATACCCCGTATCGACCGCAGGCAAGTGGGCAAGTTGAGAAAATGAACCATTTAATTAAACAAGAGTTACCTAAATTAGCGAAGAGGCAAATTTGTATTGGTCCCAGGCACTCCCATTAACTTTATTGCGGATTAGAGTAGAACCGAGAACAAAGGAGAATTTAAGTCCATTTGAAATTTTGTTTGGGAGGCTGTACCAACCCCAATACCAAGGAGAAGCCCTCACCCAGCTAGGTGAGAATAATCTACAGAAATATATAATAATGCCGGGAAAACAACTTGATGAAGTAAATAAGATAGTTTTGGGAACAAGATTTAGAGGTTTAGATTGCCTCATTCACCCCTTTAAGCCAGGAGACTGGGTTTATATTAAGACTTTTACAGGTGAACCTTTGGAAGGGAAATGGAATGGACCTTTCCAAGTGTTGCTAATGACCTTTACTGCCATCAAGATTAAGGAGCAACTGGTGTGGGTTCACTACTCAAGAATTAAGAAGGCTTCCCCTCTGTGTGTGATAAAGCAACAGGACTCTTTAAAGCTAAACATAAAATGACAAAATGTATAAATATGTTGTGTTCATTATGATTTTGGTAACTATGAGTCCAATCTGTGAAACGATCTGTTGGGATCAAAATTTACATCTAACGTTATCCCAGAATGTTACTGAAATACTCCGTAAAACTAATTGTTGGATATGTACTCAGATGCCTAAAGATTCTAGCCAGACAATACCTCTAATAGGAGTTCTGGTTATATTTAACACCTCTCTATTTGACAACCCCCGTTACGGGATAGGCCATGAGAATAATACCTGGTGGTCAGGCCTTTTTAAGAGACAGGAACAAATTGAATTACCAGTCTCTATCATAAATCCTGGTTCCCATTCTTTTATTTGTATGTATGGTTCAGGTAATGATTCCATCAGCGCACACAGTTTAAAATCAGGGGACGATGGATGTGATAATTATACACATAACCAAACTACTAGGTTTTTAGGCTGCTTTTCTGGTTGTAGTAGAATGGCATCATATTGGAGACCAACGACATCCCATATATCCAATTTTTCTGGACTGCCAGTCCCTGAAGTAACAGGATGGTTTTGGCTATGTAACAACACAGCTCGGAAAATTCTACCCCCAGATTGGCAGGGAGCATGTACATTAGGAGCCTTGGTTCCCAATATGACTGTAGTAGATAAATTATATCAGCAAAAAGGATGGATCAGAACTTCTAGACGAACGACAAGGACTCACAATGCAATTGCAGATAGACCCACAAGATACCACAGTTCTGTAAGATGGTTCCTCCCATGGCTTGGGGTAGGTGAACTGGAAAAAACCTTAGTGAACATTTCAGCAGTAATAGAAATAATAGAGAATAGGACAGTGGATGCAATACAAGCTCTACAGGAGGAGGTTTTTAGTCTATCATAGGTAGTACATCAAAACTGGATGGCATTAGATTTATTGTTAGCCTCACGGGGGGTGTTTGCACTATTATAAAGAGCAGTTGTATGTATGTGGATCAAAATGGTAAAATATCTACTGACTTAGAAGAAATTTGGAAACAAACAAAAGCGTTACATAGAGTAACCTTAGACGATACCTCTTTGGGATTTGAAGAAATATGGAACAAATTAACCTCTTGGTTACCAAATTTCAAATGGATCAAAGAATTATTTGTACTTACAGTTTGTAGCTTGCTTGTTTTAGGTACTTGGGTGGTTTGATGTTCTATACCGTGGTGTCAAAAGAATGTGGATGATTATGCTACCTGGGAAAAGAATAGGATAAAGTGTGAAGTTGTGAGGGGGAAATACTTCAATAGGCAGATGGATGATAATGGCATGTTATGAAGGATTGCGAAAGAATTCGCAAAGGTAGAAGGGGGGAATTGATATATTTATGTACTTTCTGGAGGGTTATTGATTATATGATTAGTTTAATTTTTGTACAGATTTCTTTAGCCTAATCACTGTGTGATTATGTTTAACAGCCTACTCTCATAGTTCTTAGGCTATGCCTGTCTCAGTGCTAACCAAGAGGCCTCATGAAATCAAAACAAAGAAGAGTTAAGAGCAAGGACTGAGAAATTAATGAGTACAGAGAAGGTATCTTAGCCTTGAGAGTA
>NW_010539843.1:8847-24682 GCF_000687285.1 Phaethon lepturus
AGGAATGCTCAAACAAGGATGACAAGAAGGAATTGCTTGGCTGTACAACAGAAGGGGCAAACAGCCCAGGGGAAGGAACTATCCTTAGGAGACCTGTGGTCATAAAAAGGGGAAAAGGGGTAGGAGGCTAACTCCCCAAATGACCACCTGAGACCCCCGTGCATGTGTGAACGCCAGCATTATGTAAATGTAGTAGATAGGGAGGGAGGTGGAGATTTCTCAGAAATACCATGAATATGCTAACAATTGTAATGAATATGAATGTATGTACTCTATATAATTCAGATGGTGGTAACACGAGGCATGCATGTTAGGAGATATCCCCCATGTGTCTGGTGCTGTAATAAAGATGTCTGCTTAATAACTCTTCGATGTTACTGAGTTTAAACTTCTTTGAGTCACAATGATACAACATTACTTTTTCTGCAGAGGTCTTTAAATTTGTTTAATCTTTGGCCAAAGATGTCTGACTTAACCTAGTCGTGGTTTGGTTGTTTTGTGGGTTTTTTGTGTTTGGGTTTTTTTTTGGTGGTGGGAGTTTGGGAAGAGCAGCCAAATATTTTTCCTGGGGGGGACAAAAGAGAGAATACCAGCATGCTAGAGGAGGTTCTCTGTTGGCACTGTAGGATCTGAAACGTTCTGTCTCTTCTAAGCAGTGACTATGTACTTTGTGTGGTGCTTTTCCATCTGAGTTCACTGATCCTGATGTTACTAATTAATTAACCTGTGTGGCGCTCATAATGCGTTTTCATGTAGTGGGGGCACAGAAAGGTGTTAATTAAAAGTGTGTGTGAAAATAGTAGTGATAACTTGACAAGTTTTAGCAAAACACCAAGCCCAGACTGGAGTATTATTACTGCAGTATTACAGCTGTGCTTAAAAGGTTGCAGTTCATTTGTGTGAAGTACTCTACCCGTATTAAACAACTGATAATCTGAAAGACTGTATGAATAACTGAAGCAAGCTGCAGAGATAGTGGTTTTTTTTTTTTCAGACTGCCCTATGTGTGTATTCACAGACATCACAAAATAAGTGTTGACAATAATTGCCACTATTGTAACTTAAATTTGACATTTCTTGTGTCATGCTAATTCTGAGAACACTGGCATTTGCTAGGAGTTCATGTTGCCCATGGGAAATCTGCATGTGGTCACAGTTATGCACAAGCATTGTATCCCTCCATTTAAAAAAGATTTTCAGTTAGAAATTACAGGTAAAAGTGCTAGTAGGAAAAATGTCCTCAGTTTCGTAACATGTATTACAAAAAGGATGAGCATTTTGAATTTTGTGGACTATAAATAAAGTTTACCTCATGTTTCCAGTTTCCATTTTGAACTTCTTAAATGATTCTCCCAGATGGTGTTTCTTTTTCTAAGATACCAGCAAAAGGCAAATAGTTGTCTATGTACATACAGAGACTCTTATAATTTCTGTATTAATACTTGCTTTTGGCATGACAAAGTGTTCAGGAATCTATTGGACTGCCTCTTCAGCATTTACTCGGTGGCTTCTATGAGAGATGGATTCAGCAAAGCACTTTTAGGAGCAGTGTCATACATACAGTCCTAACCTCTTGTCTGCTTCCTGTTGCTCAGTTTTGGATGGTGTACTGGGATGTCCTGGGGAAAAAGCTGGCTGAAACATAATCTGACTAGGACAGGGATCTTGTTTGTAATGTAGGAGGAAATTTTGTTGTTTAATCAGGAGGATCTTTTTTTCGCTTGCTCCCTGAGTTTTCCTGGAATTTTACATACTAGCAAAATGGTTTGGTGTTTTGGGGTTTTTTTTGCTCAGTTGTTTTTCTCTGGACTTTGCTATAGCTGTCCATACCTTGCGGTGCCACCATATGCCAAGAACTGCACCACTTCCCGATTCTCTTCAGGTTCAGGTCAATGCAATAGTTTTGATAACTAACTCCCCTAATCCAGTGTGCACTGAAAAGGTAGCTCATTGTTTTTGCTTGGACTTTTCACAGGCTCACAGATAAGACTAATTTTCTGCTTTTCAGAAAGTGTCAAATGCTGTAAAATTTTCTTCTAATACTTGGTGATTTTGTACCCTTCTGTATTTTGTAGTGCCTGCTGAAATCAGACAAGATAATACTATACTTCCAAGAGAATTGCATCGAGGATTACTTCTTCATTACGTTTTGTAATTTAGAGAAGTAATTCTATGGATATGAAATTCTGAGAATTTTTCCTTTTAATTTCTGTAGTACTTCTCAAAATGACAAGCAGTTACTATATGTGGCAGTTATTAATGATTCCAATAAGAATCTCCCTTTTAGACCTATCAAGCTGTTACTCTCTCACCACCGATTAGAACTCTGGGGGACCAACTTATTTGAAATTGTTGCAGGCAGAAAATACTCCTATCGCAAGCCTCAGCCCTGGGAGTCCTGTCAGCTGCTTCTGACTGGGTGGTAATAGAGGAGACAAACCAGTGTTTGCAGGAGCTCTTAATGAGATCTGCTAGGCTTTTGCCTGAATTGTGCGGGTTCTTGGAAGGTCAGTGCTTTCCCATGTTTTTTTTTCTAGGAAGGGATTTTTAGTTACCCCATTGCAGCAAAAACACACTGATCCCTTTTTTTATCTGGAAAAAAGAGAGGGATAACTCTCTGGAGATCTGCCTGATAGAAATGCATGGAGAAATTATGTGTTCCACAAGTTTGACTAAATAATTAGATGTTTTTATGATAAATGGAGAAAATCAAATTAAAAATCTCATAATCTAGATAAATTTGTCATTGCTAACCATGATTGCTTAACCAGATTTTTTAATTCCACATGCTCCCTATGATGGCAACAGGAAAGGAACTTCAGAGCTCCTAGTTCAAGGTTGCCCAGCTTAAGGCTCTTTGTAATGCTTTCGTTGGAGGTTGGGCTGATGGTTTTGCAATCTATACAGTTTAAAGCATACAGATTATTTTTAGTAACAGATTTTTGATCTTACCACTGCATGAAGAGCAGAAACAAAGTTGTTGACACCAAAAGATAAAAAGCTATTTTTATTTTACATTGTAAATTAATTATTGCTACTAATTCAGTGATGGTCTGGCTACTTGGTAGATTTATGTCATTGGGGACACAGAATTCATTAAGTCTAGTCTTTTTCACCAAAGAAGAGGGTGCTACACTGTAAAATCAGGAAAGTACACAATTGAAGGGTGACTTCTGAAAAGTTCCCCAGTTGCATCTAAGTGTTTTAGTTGTGAGACACTAGTAAAAATAATAGACTATCTATCTTAACTTCTTTAAGTGAAAGATAAATCTTTTGAGTTAGTTAAACAGCTAATACTGTATGTAAAGAATAAATAGTATGTGCAACGTTTTTAAATTCTGCAAGAAAGTTTAGCCTGGAAGTCAAAGCAAGTTTGTGGTTTTGGTGGTACTAGACTAAAGATTCCTCATGTCCATTTAATTATGTTTATCCTCTAATCCTTGTCTATTGGTTGAGACCTAGCTGGAAATGCCAGAGAGGTCAACTTCAAGATTACAAATTAAATTCACATTTCTGAATGCAAATCAAACAAATCGGGGTGAGAGTTTGCTTGTGTTAGAGCCTAGGTGGCACAGTGGCTTAAAGCACCAGCACTCCCTTATACGTAATTTGGACTCGTAGCATGGGAGAGTTCAGGAGTGGCATTGACTCTGGTGTAGTTCCGCACAGCTAACTGGCACGGTTTGGCACTGCTGCCAGTTTGTTCTGGAGGGGCTTGTGGCTTACACAGACACGGATGTTGTTCACTAGTGTCAAGCTCTGAGGTGAAACACTGCAAACCACCTTCCTACAGCAAGAGATGCCATATGTTTTTCTCACATCAGAAGTGAAATGGGACAAATGTCCACTGGTTTGTTGGGGTTTTTTTGGCTAATGTTCCAAGTTCCTTGATGCACACTTTTTTTTTATTTTACTACATTACAGTCCTGAAAGATAGCAGGGATGTCTAGTTGCTGCAAAGAAAAAGTCCAGTTCTGAACACTATCACATCTATACAGTTTGCTTTTTCCAGAAGGCCTATATAATAATAATAGGTGTGGTCTTGATGAGGCATAAGCTTTTGAAGTAGACAAGGGAGTGAGGGCATCTGTACTAGAGAAGTTACCAGGCTAATGAGATCCTTAGTGCTGCTAGCAGTGTTCAGCTGTCCTGTAGGACTTCAGTACAACCCTGTCCTTCTGCTGTCTTTGTATAACAAGGTGTAGGGCAACATACATCCATTTTACAGACTGTGTGTACTCCTGCAACCCTCCCAAAGGAGCTTGAGTAGCTGTCTAGCCAGGAGTTAGTAGCAAGTACTCAACTAGCAACATGAGGAGGCCTGCACCTCTTGTACTACATATTTATTCCTAGGACATTAATGCACTGCAGGGTCTTAATCAGCTTCCAGACTCCATTGTATAAACTGTATATGAACACAGAATAACAAGGAGCAAGAGGGGAAAGGGGAACAGTACACAGTAATATTTGTTAGCAGTGCTCTGTACATGCAGACAACCTCTGATTTTTATCATAGTGAACAATGAACTCACCTCAGTAACTTGGTCTTGGAAAGTTTTTGTTTCATTAATTAACTGTCTTGTGTTTTTCATGTACTTTGTAACTAAATGTTCATGGTAATAAAGTTTGAGACCCAACCGTAATTTATATATACCTTGTCTTAAAAACTATTAGTTGAAATAGCAATTTTTAAGAACAGACTGTCAGTGATAAACCCCAAGCTGGAAATAATGCTTTATGCATTGTATGTGAAGCCTCTTTCTAGTATGTGTTTTTAAACATTCTTTTAGCTATAGAATCGCAGCTATTAAATCTAACTAGCTGTTCAGATTTTTGTATCATGCCCTTCAGTCTGTACATTCAGTTACCTTCAACTAGCTCGGGCTTTTTGCCTTTAAATTTTATCTAGCTGGCCTGAGAGATAAACCTATAGAATAAGTTACAAAGCAACTAAACCTTTTTATTAGACACTCTCTCCCTCCATGGGAGGTAAGGAACATAAGCTCCTGGTCTTGTCTGGAGAAGGTAAAGTCTGCAGAGTAAAGGAGCTGTAGGTTCAATTCATGTAATTACTTCTGTTTCCTCTTTGGGTTGAAGTATCTCCTAAAGGATTGGTATACACTCTGTGACACTGCATGTAGAGTACTGTAGATCCTCAGGCATGTGCTTCTCATTCATGAGCATTTCTTGACTCTGTTCTTGATGATCTTCCTGCTTAAGTATATGTTATTGAGTAAATAGTGCAAATAATTTGACTGTTTTTAACTGTAATGGAAACCTTCAGGTTTGTTTTAGAACTGTCGAATAGAAGGATGTAACAGTGTCATAGGTGAAGGGTGCTTTTTTCTGAGTAATTTCCAAAGTGACCTTGAAATCTGATAATTAAATCTTAATAGGCATTATAATGACAGAAAACTAATATGATATTAGGTGTAATACTGGGCATATAATCAAAATCAAATAAGTGATAATTTGAAGACTAAACTTCCTTTACTGGGAGGCATGGGGAAAGTGTGATGACGACACAAATAGCTTTCATAATTGGTCAAGTAAAAAGGATTACTAAGATTTTTATGTTCTTGTACTACACAACCTTTCTTCATCAGTTGGCAGACCCATTTTTACATTTCTCAACCATTCGGAAAAGAAAGTTGTCATGGTTTAGCCCCAGCCAGCAACTAAGCACCACGCAGCCTCTTGCTCACTCCCCCATGGTGGGACAGGGGAGAGAATCAGAAGAGTGAAAGTGAGGAAACTCATGGTTTGAGATAAAGACAGTTTAATAGGTAAAGCAAAAGCCACACACACAAACAGAGCGAAACAAGGGATTCATTCACCACTCCCCATGGGCAGGCAGGTGTTCAGCCATCCCCAGGGAGGCTGGGCTGCATCATGTGTAATCGTTCCTTGGGAAGACAGATGCCATCACTCTGAATGTCCTTCCACCTCCTTCTTCATCCCAACTTTATATACCGAGCATGATGTCATATGGTATGGAATATCCCCTTGGTCAGCCTGGGTCAACTGTCCTGGCTGTGCCTCCTCCCAGCTCCCCGTGTACCCCCAGCCTTCTTGCTAGCAGACCAGCACAAGAAGCTGGACTGTCCTTGACTACTTAGCAACAGCTCAAAACATCAGCACATTATCAACATTTTCTCATCCCAAATCCAAAACACCGGCTCACACTAGCTTCTGTGAAGACAATTAACTCTAGCCCAGATGAAACGAGGACATTTTTTCTTCAAGGTTTTCTTTTCAAGGGTAAGGTTCTTCACTTTTTCTTGCGGTTCAGTAATAGTTTCATTCTTCGTGTTATATTCAGTGGTAGAAGGATGATCTGTGTCCTAGTGAGACTAACAGTGGAGGAAAACTAACAGTGTTTGAACAGACAGAGAGCAAAAATTTAGCACAGGGTTCATCACCACCTTTCCTTAGACTTAACTGAAGGGGAATGGTGGTGTCTTGACCAAGACCAGCTGTAACAAATGGCAAAGACAGTTACTAGGAAGATCTTAAGCTACTGATAGGTAATTAAGATTGTATTTGTTTCACAGATTTGCTTTTTGAGTATTAAAATGTAGAATATATTCTGAAACCTAACATAGTGTGTGTGTTTGAGGCCTTCTGAGCCTCTATTAAGTTGTGTTTGGTAATGTTAGTACAGGAAAAGAATCTAAGAGCAAGCCAGTGTCATTTGTCATATATGGTGAAAGAAAAGTTATATTCTAAACCTAAAGTCTGTAGAATAGGGGAATAAAATATAACCAGTAAGAGAACATGCGCACATAATTACATACGGAGTAATCAGTAAATAAGAAAGCTATCTAAGGCTATGGTAGACTTGTCAATGTCAAAGAAATAAAAAAGGGGCGGGGCACCAGGGCAGAGGACTCAATTCCTAGACATTACACTTTGTGTTACGGGAAGTGAACAAAGCAGATCTGTTTTCTTTGTTGGATGGCTTTATGTAGTCTTATTGGTACATTTGAATTTGAACAATATATTCTGGGTCTGAACACTCTTTTCTTTCCCTGCTCAGTGAAGAAGGAGCAAAGCTCTGTCAGCAAGGAAAAAAAAAAGAGAAATCAGAAATGAGAATCAAGCACTTTTTTTATTACCGGTCCAGTTTTGCAACTAAAGTCAACCATGCTGCATTTCATTCTGTTTATTTTGTCATGGCTCTATTTTTCACATAATTTATATAAAAATTTAGCATATCAAATCAATAAATGATCTAATAAATGAAGTGGTAAAATATTGTATCTAACCTCTGTCAGATGTACCAGGAATGTCAGCAATTATGAAATAATGATACAAGGATCATCAGCTGGAGGAGATGTTGACTTTTCAAAGGCTGAGGTCTTTCAGAGTCACTGGGACTCCTGGCAGAACCTGTTCCTGTCACCACCTCATTCAGGTACTGGTTCTGTGCCATGGTTGGTGGGACACTGCCTGTGCTGGGGTCACCCTCAGCTTCTGGCCCATTTTCCCTTGTGCATTGACCCCATTCCTGCTGCATGATCCCTGACAGTTAGCTTGGGCTTTCTTGGCCCTGAACTTCCAGCCAGGCTACAAGACTTGCAGCCCTACATGCTTCTGTATCCTAAGTGACCCCTGCCCCCAGGTCCCCGAACTCTTTAATGGGGAATGGGTGAGGCTATGGGGGTTTATTGTCTAACCAACAGTCATTATCAGCTCAGCAGTAATCTGCAGGCTCTCGGGAGCCTCATACTCTACCTGGATGCCAGGAACAAGGGGAATACTGCAGAGGTCTGTCTCAGGACCTGTCCAATTTAATATTTTAATCAATGATTTGGAGGGGGCAAAAGCGCTTGCAAGGTTTGCAGATGGCACCAAATCAGATGGTGGGGTGGTAGTAAAGGCTTAGCAGATAGGCTTGAGTGCAGGGCTGCCACCCAGAGGGACCTAGGCAAGCTGTGGGAATGAGCCAACAGGAACCTTATGAAATTCAAGAGACCTGCACCAGGAAAGGAACAGCCCCATCAACAGAACAGGCTGTGGACTGACTGGCTGGCGAGAAGCTTCTGCTGAGAAGGACCTGGCGGGGGGGGTTTGAAGACACCGAACTGCCATGAGCCAGTAGTGTAACCCTGGTAGTAAGCATGGCCAGGAGCATTCTGGGCTCTGTCAAGAGGAGCACAGCCAGCGGATCAAGGTGAGTGACTGTTACCTTTCTAATCAGTGGTAGAGTGCATCTAGAATACTGTGTCCAGTTGTGAACCTGCCCAGCTTGGGGAAGATACAGACAAAACCAGATGATCTTTAAAGGTCCCTTCCAACCCAAACCATTCTGTGGAAACTGTATCTGGAAGCTTCTGCAAAGTTGAAAGACATAAGGTGTCAAACTTTGGAATATTACATTCCTTTTCCCCTTCATGAAGTGAAAAAAAGACCATTATCATAACTTTTTATTCCCTCATTTATTTCACATAATAAATCGCGAAGTGGTGCATCACTACTTGAAATTAGATGATTGCATAAATATCTGTGTAAGACAAAATTCCCCACTGGGACTCAGTCTACTAAAGGACTTAAGGAGTGCTATCTTAACTTCAACGTTCATAAAGAGAAACACAAGCTTATGTATTTTCCCCGTTCTCAACTTCTTGTTCAGAATCCTCAGCTTGAGTCAGTCGAAGTTTGTCCTGAGAAGGGAAGGGGAACTGCTGCACATGGCAATGAGGACCTCTATCAGTTATAGGTACTTATGACACTTACAGTGTTGTATCAGTCTGAATTATCCCTTAGCTGTCTGTGATTTTCTGACTTTATCCTATCTCTTTTTCCATCTGGCAGTTTCAAGCTGCAGGATGTGGTTTTGTTCCTGGTCTTTGACCCTCTGTTGCTGCAGCTTTTTGTTCTCTCTTCTGAACTCACAAATCTACTGTTGCATTTTCTTCATCTCAGCTTGTTTTGAAATTCTACTTGCAGGATTCGAAGCTGAGCAGCCAGTTTGTTATATTTGAATCGCAGCTGTTGACTTTCTGACAACCTGCCATCCCTTTCTTCCTGGAATTTTGTTTGCAAGGATAGGAGCCATTTCTGTGTATTTTCCTTTTCCTCCCTTAGCACATGCAGGTCTGAAGTTACAGTCTTGGCCTCATGTTTCTGCTTTTTTTCTGAGATGCTGCAGTTCTAGTATCTTTTTGTCTTTCTTGATCCATCTCCGAGCACTGTCTCCTAAACCTGGTCTTCACTTCTGCCTTGTGCTTTATTTGAAGGAGATAATATGCAGATTTAAGTACTTCCACATACTTCAGAAGGGCTTTTTTTCTTTTTCAGTCTCGGCATCCTGAAGACATTTGATAACACTGAATAAAGTTTCCTGCATGACCATCAGCCAACTCCTAGCCTCATTTTTCTCCTATGTGAATTTGCCTTTCGTTTCACTTCGATCTTTAGTATCCTTCTTTAACTTGCTTACATTTTTTTCCCAAATGCTGTTGCTGGACAGTTTTTGTTTTAACTCTTTAAAATTGGTCTTCAGAGAAATGGTTTCGTAGTAAGAATTAATAATCTGTGTTGGCTGTTTGTTCTGATTATGCTTCATCCTCCTCCTCACATCATCTAGACGTAAATTCCCTTCATTAAGCAGTAATTGTCCTCTATCTTTAACCTTCTCCTAAACCATATCATCACACTGAAGATCCATGATGTGGTCTTGTTCTTGCTGAGCCTGCTGTAGCTCTAATGTTCGTAACTGTCTCCTGAAATGATAATTTTTCCAAATGGTAATTGGAATATTTTGTTCCACACATATCTGAGGATGCTTCATAAGGACTTGGTCAGGGGCTCCCTGTTCTGTAAGTGGAGAGAATCCCTTTACTGCTTCTATCTCCTTGCATATATTCTTCCTTGGGAGCAAGTGATATCTCAGACTGCTGGAGTAAAAAGTCCTTATCAGCTTTTGGCATTTCTTAGGAGCAAAACCACATTCTGTCATCAACTGATTAGAAAAATGAGATGTCACATGGTTTGACAGTAGTTTAAACAGAGAAGGCGGAGAGGCAATTGAGGATAAATTTGAGTAAGCTTCACCCATACTGTTGCAGCACTGGTAGAGTTGTGTCATGCTTCTATTGCAAAATGAGAGATGACAGCCTCTGTTCAATTCATGCAAACTATTTTTTCACTAACTTCAGTGGAAATTTTCCGTCTGTGAAGATAAGTCAGTGTGGCCTGGCATTATAAAATGATGAAACTGAAGGAGCCCGCCCTTCTACAATGCCTACAGTCCTTGCACCTGCATCAAGCTCCAGTGGAGTGAAAAGTCTAAATAGAGTGTCACTGTCAGATTTTGGCCTAACTTACAGTAATCTTTGACCTTAAAGCAAGAATTAAAAAACTAAGAAATCTAAATTAAACTTGGCCAAACAACTTTGTTGCAGAAAATAGAGAAAAAGAAATGTTTACATTAAAGCAGTAAGAAATAAGTCTTCCAATGCTCTATGCATTGCTCTATTTACTGAATTTTGAGAAGACTGATAAAAGGGAGATTTTACTTACTGAAAATGGAGGTAGAAGGCAAAAAAATATGTTTGAAAAGCTAGTGAATTAGTCAGTTGAAAGGAATGGGATAGAATATCCTATAGTACCTTACATAATGAGCCATACAATCTTCTTACTGAATTTCCTAGATACTACAGTAAAGCTAGTAATAAACAGGAGTAGTTTGATCCACCATTTTTAGATGTTTGTTTTTAAATTTTTTCTTACACTCTCTGTAACTGAAAAAGATAGAAAACTATAAATAGGAAAAAGCATCTTACAGATGCTAGTGGAAACTCTGTACTTCCTCTTTTGTACTGTATTACACTGTTCTTTATACCTCTTTTCACTTCTCTGTTTGACTGTATATCAGACCTGGTATATACGCTATGCTCTCATGCAGAGAGTCAGATGATACACTATTGTTGCGTGCTCTCCAGTTTTTTGGAGGGTTGATCTATTGTCCAGTAGCTGCCTACCAAAAGAGTGTAATTTGTAACCTGTAATAATTTTAATTTGTAATAATTATAATAAAACAATTTAATTTAGAAGTTAATTAAATTTTAAAAAATTAATAATTTGTAATCTGAATGGGAACTTCAATGAAAATGCACTGCCCCTTACATTCATTACTCAGTTAATTCAATGTGCAACTCCAGCACCTGTATTTGATAGTCTTAACACTTCTTTTTTATATTATACATCTGGGAGGTCCAGTACTCACATATAAAATACTGCAATATGCATGTTATTTAAAGCACTACTACTAGCTTTATCAGAGAAAGGTATTTTCATTATTCAACACTCCATTGAAGCAGCATGAAATCTTACCTGACTTCTTCTGGACTGGGGATTTTGCTAGCCAAGTTCATATTAAATTCTCCAGAAAACTGTTTCTCAGTACCAGAACCTGGATATATCTTGAATAGAGAGCCATGGGGTTGAGTGAGATACAAGGGGCTTAACTGATAATTGTTCTCACAGTGAAACCTCTTCTCTCCTAGATTCCTGCAATTCTTTAATGGCGTTTTTTCCATCTATGTTTTCTTCTTGCCCAGCCTAGCATTGTCCTTTGATGTGCTGTTTTTTCTTTGACTATGGATTTCTCTTCTGTGAAAAATGTTGTGTCCATACCTGAAGACTCCTTCCGGTTGGCTATGCAGAAAGGTGCACTGCTTCTACGGCAAGTGTTTCAGTGACGTAGCGACTCTGTTTTTTTTCTGAGAGGTATCTTGAAAACTTATATAGAATTAAAAAAAGAATTAAGTTTCTTACACCGGTTTCAAAGAATATTCATGGAAATAATATAGCTGTGGAGAGTAAGTACTTTGTTTGGAACTTAACACATGAATCACTTGCCTCAGCATGTATCCTTTTTGATCAGGAGCCACCTAGCCAAAATATGATGCAACTACATGAAGGTTCACAGCAGCACTGAAGTACCATATTACCTAATTTCTCTTTCCTATATATGCATATCTATTCCATTTAAACCAATGTATTTTATAAAGTCAGAATATAGCCTATAATATTGGAATATCAAGCATACTGCATGAGATGGAGATCCTGGCCTCCTGCTGTGCTGCTGTACGAAGAGAATCAAAGTAAAGAGACTGCAAAAAGTAGAGCAGGATTTCTCTTAATGTCCAAAACAGCATGAACAGTGTTTTCTGACAGTCACAAGAACTTGCTTGCCATCAGCCTTTGATATAAGTCATTGTAGTTGCAGTGAAGTTGGAGAGCCTGAGCCAGTTGAACCAGCTGAGGCCCTATCTCAAGAAAAGGCTATCTGCCTTGCTGGGTGTGTGTAGCTCCTCACAGCTATTTGTGCCCTGTGTATTGTGACAGCTTACTGTGATTGTGGGCAAGACAGAGGGACTCACAGCTTGGAAGAAGGTGGAAGGACTTGGCTACCAGGGAGGTACTTCACTCTTCATTACACTGGCAGAGTAGAAGGGGAACACATCAGCCACAAGAGCTTACTTCTAAAGCTACATGTAAGTGAAATGAATGCTGACCTTACATTTCTTCTCTGTGTAATCACTGTTTGGGACATAGATGCTGTTTTCTATTTTCAGATAGCTTTTTATGTGAATTAGCTAATTTTAACAGTCCCTTGACCATATGCTTTGTTTTTCCCCCTCCTATATCTCTCCATGCTCTGTACAGTTCCCACGGTTTCTGTCCTTCACTTACGCCAGGCCAGTAAGGTATAAGCAGCTGAGCTCAAAATCCAATGAAGTCTGTTGATTTCAACGGGCTTTTCACCAGTTTAAGATCTGTTAGGCAGTACAAAGTACTGCCCTGGCATACTTTGGCAGGGGAGGGAGATGTTATAGATAAAATATCACTATAACTCATCCTAGCACATGACAGTCGCAATCTCGCTCATGTTTAGCCTCACGAATGGGGAGATACTGCATGTCAAACTTTCCAAGATGGGCTCAGAAACATAGCTGGCAGTCAGTGCCTTTTCTTCCCTTTGGGTTCTACATTTTGTCCTGCAAATATAAAAACGGCATTGTTAGCGGTCCTCTCAAGTTGCTTTTCCCAGGAGGGAGCAAGACTGCAGTTCTCTCTGATTCCAAGTACAGCCTCTGTACCCAGTTTCCCAGCTTCAGTGTGAACCAGTATATAACCCTGTCATACATAACATGCAGTGTTAAGTACAGACAGTGCATCTCCAAGTGTGAGCAAACATTGTGACTCTGAATCTTCAGGAAGGATAATGATGTAGCCATAGGCAGAGTAAGAGAGGCAGTAGTTTTCCAAGGACAGTCCTGTGTGAGAAGGAACACGGAGCTACAGTGGTCCAAGCTGAGTACGTGGTCTGATAGAAGTCTTTACTCCCAGGGATTGGGGTGCTGACTCTTTTCACATGCCCTGTCACATGGTGGCTGGCAGATGGGACCATAATGCTGCTCCTCTCCTTCCCTCCTGCTAACTTTGTGTGGTCAGTAAGGAGTGGAGATCCTGAAGTTCCTATTTTCCTTCAGTGTGAACCTGCAAGGGAACACTAAAAATAAGTTACCTCTTCAGAAAGATTGAAGGCAGAGGGCAGTATCCTTCCACTGTGTGTCCCACTAAGGTGAAATAACTGTAGTGTGTGATTTCCAGACTCCATCCTTCTGATCAGTTCATTATATTTGCCTGATGCAGTCTGTCTAGATAATTACATGAGCCTCCGCCCCTCTCTAAATGCTTTCTAAGTGCTAATGCATTTATCTTCATGTCTTAAGTGAACACAAGAAATATTACTATCTCCATTTCAGAAATGGAGAAACTGCAATCCTGAGACTTGTATGAAGGGAGTCACCCGAGGCCACACTGCAGTGTGGACCAAGAGTTCAAACCGAGCCTAGCTCTTCGTAACATAGGAGATTCTCCTTCTGGAAGTATAACCATGGCCCAGTGGACTGTTTCACTTAACCCTGTTGCAGATGAATCATTTGTAAAACAGTTTGCACCGGTTTCCAAATGAGTACTTAAAGCCTGGGGAAAAAACCAAAGCATGCTGCAGTCCATGGCTGTAGAGGAAGTTGTGTGGAAGCCTGGAGCAAAGAACGATAAAAATCAATGTGAGAATCCTCTGATGATGGTAGGTTTCAAACAATTCCCTGTCATTAACAATAAATGGGTATATTTCCTTAAAAGCACTGAAAAATAGTGAAATAAACTTGTAGGATAGTGCATTCTCTGCAGCTTCACCCACATGGAGTAAGTCTTCCAACAGCTCCTCTAGGAAAAAGATCAGTGAACAGGTGATCTTAATCCAAGTTCTGTTGCCTGTGGCTGTACATTGTGAAAAAGAGCACAGAACATGCCTGCACAGAGACCTCACCTTCCCAAAACTGGCAGCTGCCCAGATCAGGTGATGGCAAGGCATGCTGGCAGCGCAGCAACTGGAACTAAGCTAGGTGACCATGTGTCTTGGTGTGTGACAGTGTCACTGGCTCAAGTCCTGCCTGTGCTTAAACCAGAGGTGAACCCTGCACTGCTTCAGCTGCATTCATTGTGCAGCTAAATAATGCCATACATAGTGTTGCATCTACTTTCAGAGAGGACATTTTGCAGTAAGTTCCTTACCACACAGGCTACCACTTTTTTTGTTCAGCATTTGGGTAACGTCTAGCACAATGAAGCATGATGGGAATTCCCAGGTAATACAATATAATAGGAAATAAAAGGGCAGTCTGTTCTCATATGGAATCTACCTTTCCCCTTCTAGACCTCCCTCCTGACGCTGGGGAATTGACTTGGGTGTCATAGCAACTGAGCAGCATGAAGTTTCTCCAGCAATGCTCCCTCTCTCCTGTAGCTGAAGCCACTCGTGTCCAAGCAGAGCAGTGGTACCTTCTCACGCAGTAGGCCTTGTAGGTTTGTCTACAGTAAAGTGTTCTTTGGAAAGCAGTTGTACTGCTTCTTAAGACTGATGCTGTATTCTTCTCTGCCTTACTAGCTGGCACTTTATTACTGAGAGAGAATATTTGACACAAGATTCCCTCGTTTTATACAAAAGAAGGAGTAAGAGAGATTTAGGTTCCAGGTGCTCTAGTGGCAGAATTTGAAGATAGTCTAAAGTAAAGCTGTAGATTTAGAAGTGTCAGAACCTGGCTTGTTGCTTTCCACATTCAGAGGCTCCTAATGGGTTGGCTTCACAGAAGCATTGCAGGTATCTATTGTATCCATTCTTTTGTTTAAAGGCGTCTAAGTACAAGCATCCCTGTTTTCTGCACAGTTGCAGATTTTTGACAGCCTTCATATATACCACTTGGATAAGGGAAAACATCTTCAAAAAAAGACTGCATTTTAAAATTTTGCTATTATGTACCAGATAGCAAAAGCACAGCACTTTTATTATCTCAGTATATAAACAGATTAGCACACCATTTGGTGTAAGGGATGTTACAGTGACCTAAGAGGCTTCTAGCGAGGCTTGAAAATGTGGAATTAATTTGTCTTCAGATGGAGCTTTAATAAAGATTGGAATTTTAATATTTCAGAGTATTTTAAACAGAACTCGTATCAATATCTATCACAGGTGACACAGATCATGACTAACTTTTTAGGGAGAACGACCATGAATCCGTGGCATAAATGGTCATTTCTAGTAAAGAGGAAAGAGCTTGAAGATGCAACATTTTTAAGGCTGGATTACGCCATGTTGTACAGATGTACCCCGGAGCAGTATTTACTTATCGGTGGTCGCCGCGCGTTCCCCCACAGGAAGGCTGTGGCTACCGGATGTACACCGGAGTGTCTGTCGGAGCTACGCGGTGTGCCGCGGCTTCGGTGAGAGAGGGCTATAATCCCGGCCCTCGGCTCC
>NW_010539844.1:0-28270 GCF_000687285.1 Phaethon lepturus
TTACACTGCTCTGATTTGATTGGTAATAAATGGATTAATTTTTCCCCAAGTCGAGTCTGTTTTGCCCATGACAGTAATTGCTGACTGATCTCTCCCCGTCCTTATCTCAACCCATGAGCTTCTTGCTGTATTTTCTCTGCCCTGCCCAGCTGAGGAGGGAGGGATAGAGCAGCTCTGGGGGCACCGGGCCTCCAGGCAGTGTCAACCCACCGCAGATGGGGACAGACTGTTTAGCAGGACCTGTAACAATAGGACAAGGGGTAATGGTTTTAAACTAAAAGAGAGGAGATTTAGACTAGATACAAGTAAGATTTTTTCACAATGAGGGTGGTGAACCACTGGCCCAGGTTGCCCAGAGAGGTGGTAGATGCTCCATTCCTGGAAACATCCCAGGTCAGGTTGGACGGGGCTCTGAGCAACCTGATTGAGTTGATGTCCCTGCTCATGGCCAGGGTTTGGACTAGATGAGACCTTTAATGGTCCCTTCCAACCCAAAGATTCTGTGGTTCTATGTTGAGCTCTTAATCAGTTCCAGTGCATACAGAAATTGTAATTCCTTAGTAGAAAATATTTTTTGGCCTCCATAACGCCTTATCAGAACTACAGTAACTCGTTCTTCCTCTGGAGCTTACAGTGCGTTATATAATGACTCTTACTGCTCTTCTGAATAAAAATTCATCATGGGGTAAGGGGGATGTTGCCTGTAAATTAACTGGTTTCTTGGAACTCTCACAACTGATGTGTTTTACAGCAAAAACATATGAAACAGAAAAATAATTTCAAGTTTCCAGAAGCAAAGGAGCTAAAAGAGAGGGGAGTTGCTATGGCTGATTTTCAGATGGAAAAGGCATTATGATTTGTTTTGTGCCAGACTCACTTCAGCTACACCGATGTTAGTCCTGGCACAAATGGGATGACAAGAATGCACAGCTTTGCAAAGAGTTTGGGGTGAGGGGAACCCCTCCCTCCCAGAGCAGTGCATGTTTGTGTGGAATTAAGGTGGTTGGAGAAGCACAGTTGCAGTGCTCTTTTTCCACTTTCGTTTTCTTCTATGGTTAGCAGCAGAATGTTATCTTGGACAAAGAATTTGATTTGTGACAGTATTTGAGAGTTTTTCTAGCACACTCAGCTAATGCCCAGGAAGCCCACCACATGCCTATTCTTGTCCCTACTTATGTCGATGACTTCTTTTATTTCTGCCTTGTGTTCTGAGCTGTCTTATGTTCTGCCAGCAAGGTACTTGGATCTCCACACCTCTGTCTCCCATGTGCAAATGCAGTGTTGGCTGCACATGGCACAGGCACAGCCTTGTCGGTGGCTGGATGCTGTGGCTAAGATGCATCAGCATGGTAGTGAGATGTCGGTATTCCAGCATACTGAACACAGTTTTTCACTCTGCTGATCCATTAATTTCCAGTTCATTTCCAGGCAGACTATGGCTGAAGTACTAGCAGTGCATGGAAGTCTGTGCAGACTTCCTGAGTAGAAAGGCCTGAGCTTTCAGGGACGGCGTTCAATGGGCAAGGCAATGTGCAGAGTAAGGAGTAACATAACTGACACAGTGCAAGCATAGCTGTTTGCCTCCTGCAGTTACAGGTGCTTTGTGTTGCACCAAGAACCAGCTTCTTTTAGGCTTCAGTTTGAGCATACACAAGTCTAATGAAAGATCTTAAAGCTTTCTTTGGCTACCATCTCCTGTAATCCGTTTCTAACAGTATGCCTTTGTTTCAGAATCACCCATTTGCTGCTCTGAGGAGTAGTTGGCTCCACTTACAGCACCATGGATGAACTGCAGGATGTTCAGTTGACAGAGATCAAACCGCTCCTGAATGATAAGGTAATGCTAGTTGTTCCGTTGCTCTCACAAGCATATGCTGGCTGACTCTGTGTCTGGCAGGGAGCCCTGATTGCCAGAACCTGTTTACAGCTTGAAGCACCTTCAGTACTGAAAAACAGTAAATGCTTCCCCACTCTGATAATCCACCACCACATACTCTTCCAAAGTCTCAGGGAAAGATAGACCACCGCAGTTCAGGTAAGTTTGGAGTCCCAGCCAAACAATGTCATGCCTGTACTGAGGATTTACAAAGGCAGAGCAGAAATTGGAAAGGTGGTATCATTCCTCACCTGGCGGAACTGTAGAACCTCTAACAAGTTCATGCTTGTTAGAGAAACCTTGGATTGTATCCCATTTTCTTTTTTTTATTGTTTTCTTTAAAATCTTTTGTCTTAAGTTATCCTTTTGTGTTTTGACCCCCAAAACAACCTTGTCTCCCTGGATTTAGTGATGAAGAGCCATCCTTTTAATATCTGCAGAGACTAGCTAGAGCAGTCCGGATTCATGCAATACTGAAACTTTGGAAAATCATTGTATTGCAGCAGCTATTTAAGGCTTTCACTCTGTCTTCTGTGGGCTGGAGGAGAGCCATCTGGGCTTTAGGAAAGCCCTAGCCTCACTGGATTCTGCCACAAACTGTTGCTCTGAGTGCCTAAGTCATTATGGGCCATCCCAAAAAGATCTCGAATTTTGCACCTGCAAATTGTGATTGAGCAATGCCATTTGTTCACCTTCTATACCTAACAGCCAAGTTTGATGGTGTGTGAAGCAGTTCTTAATGCTTTGCCATTTAATGGCTGACATCAAGAACTAGCTTGTGCTGCCAAAGGGATATGGCACTTTGTCCATTCACTGTGTGCTTGCAGAAGACTGCGCTGTCTAGTGCAGACTCCCCCCCCAAATGGATGAAATCTCTGAAATTCTGCTGTGTCTGTGCTGCTTAATTTTTGCTCATTTCTGCAGTGTACATATCTGTTTAGTGTCTGTGAAATCTAAAAATTCAGCTGAAATCTGCAGTCCAGCTGCCTATTCTTACAGTCTAGTGCTGACTACTACCCTTCCGCCATAGCTTAAACATAATTTAAAAAAAAATATTTCCAGGGAAAGTGAGCCTTGGAAGAAGAAGATCAGTGTACACCACCAGATAAAAATACAGAAAGGCCTTGAAAACAGTTTATGATTTCAAAAAGAGAGATAAACATTTACAGAAAACAAGCTTCCTAAGTGCAGTGCCCCAGCTCTTGCTCATGATTCTCCTAGGATTTACCATTTTTGAGTTCAAGAGAGTAGATTTCCCTTGCTTCAGTGAGCTGACCTGAGGACGAAGTATTGAAGCATGCCAAAATGAAGTGTTTTTCACTTTACAAGTTTTCAGTCTCTCTGTCAAGTATTGCTTGATCAGTCCCATCGGGTCTTTCCCATGGTGTCATAGAATCATTAAGGTTGGAAAAGACCCCCAAGATCATCAAGTCCAACTGTCAACCCAACACCACCATGCCCACTAAACCGTGTCCTGAAGTGCCACATCCACATGGTTTTTGAACACTTCCAGTGATGGTGACTCCGCCACCTCCTTGGGTAGCCTGTTCCAATGCTTGACCACTCTCTCAGTAAGGAAATGTTTCCTAATACCCAATCCAGCCACCCCTGGTGCAACTTGAGGCCATTTCCTCTTGTCCTGTCGCTAGTTACTTGGGAGAAGAGACCAATACCCACCTCACTACAACCTCCTTTCAGGTAGTTGTAGAGAGCAGTAAGGTCTCCCCTCAGCTTCCTCTTGTCTAGACTTCTTCAGTCGTCTTCCCTGCCAGCTTGTCTTAAGGCACATGGGGACCACCTGCTCCTGCGCCTTTAAAACTTCATTCTTGAAGAATGTCCAGCCTTCCTGGACCCCTTTGCCTTTCATACTGTCTCCCAAGGGGCTCTCTCAACCAGTGACCTGATCAGGCCGAAGTCTGCCTTCCGGAAGTCCATGGTGGTGGTTTTGCTGACCCCCCTCCTTACTTCACCAAGAATTGAGAATTCTATTATTTCATGGTTGCTCAGCCCAAGACAGCCTCCGACAACCACATCTCCCACCAGTCATTTTCTGTTTGTAAACAGCAGGGCAAGCGAGGCACCTCCCCTGGTAGGCTCACTTACCAGCTGTGTCAGGAAGTTATCTTCCACACACTCCAAGAACCTCCTAGACTGTTTCCTCTCTGCTGTGTTGTATTTCCAGTCCCCTACAAGAATAAGGGCTTGCGATTGTGAGACTTCTGCCAGTCACTTGCAGAATGCTTTGTCTGCCTCTTCATCCTGGTTGGGTGGCCAACATCCTTGTTGGCTTTCCCCCTCATCCTTACCCATAAGCATTCAACCTTGTCATCACGATCATTGATTGCGATGTCAAAACACTCCCTAACATACAGAGCCACCCCACCGCCTCTCCTTCCTTGCCTGTCCCTGTGTGTCATCTGCACAGCCGCTTCTCTTACCTAACAGCAGGGACAGTTCTGGTTTAAATGCGGAGTGCTTACCTAAACAGCCCAGTGGTGTTAACCAGCATACAGAAGGGCACATACAAAGTGATATTTGGTTTCCTTGACTCAGTTTCGAAGTTACAGGAAGTATATACTATCTCAGTAGGAAAAAATACTTAGAGTGGCACCAGAACGATCCTCAGAACTGCCAGGGAAGAAAAGTGTGCTGTGGCTCTCCATTTTACACTTTGTTTTAACAAAAGAAATGCCTTAGGGAGATACCATCTCTGAGGGTCTGGTCCTTAGTAATACTTTCAAACTTGAAATAATACATGTGCTTTTTAGACATAGTTTACAGAGCATATGGTTGTGGTGCCATAACGTGCTGTTCTGTGCAGCGTATCAGAGTCCAAAAAGTATTGAGATGGCACTTCACTAAGATTTTTACTTCAGATGTAGGAGTTTGAGCCAACATGGATTAATGGTCAGAAATAGTACAGTAAAACTCTTAGGATGCTAATGGGTGAGTGCTCATGAACTCTTCAGCTATAAAGGCTGCTGTACAGAGAAAAGGAGCTGTGGTGTCTTAATTCTCAAACTTTAAAACCAGTGAAATTGACTGGGAAATGGAAGTGGATCATTACCTTGTTCACTTATCTGAACTATAGGAAATGCTGCTGGAGGCCACTGAGTCCTGGCTTTGTTTTGTCTAAAACCTAAGTCAGCAGAAGATTACAAGCCTGACTTTTAAAGAATACAAACCCTCTTATGTTTGTGTGTAACTTAAGCCTAATAGCAAGTGCAGGGAAGTAAAATACATTAGATTATATATGTTCACCTCATTCAGGCTCACTAAAATGCAGTGACCTTATACTGGGAAAGTCAACTTCAAATGTTCCCATTTAGCTGAAAGAGAGAGAAGAAGAGAGTACTGCCTGTAACCTAATCAGAAAACTTACTCCAGTGACACTTTACTATTCTGGCCGGTCCATATTCTGGCACCTTTGACTCCTATTAATATATCCTCAGTAAAAAGTTACTGAAATTCAACAGCATAATTAAGGAGGTTGACTGGACAGCCCTTAGACTGGATTGGGTCATTCCAGCTAGCTTTTTGCCATTGAGGTGCAGCCATCACACCTTCAGGGGACTGAAAAACATGCCTTAATCTTAGACTTTCTCAAGTTAAGACAATGAATAGATTAATGGTTTAAAGTCAGATTTCAGCATGTTAAAATCAAGTATCCAGAGTCAGGACATGTCAGCACTAATGCTACTTCTGCATCATGGTATACCCGGACAACAAGCTATACACTTGGCAGAACTTCATTCTTTGCTCTGTGTCATTTCCTCCCCACTCGGGGAATCTTGCTTTTCCTCGTACAAATTCAGATCAGCCTTTTCTTTACTTAGCATGCACCATCCAAGTCCAGTGCTGGATACAAAAGTTTCTCATTTCTTCGTAGGCTTTGTTATAGTCCTTAATCACTGTGGCACTGGATGACTGAATTGACCTTCTCTGTGACCTGGTAGATGAGAAGGCTCTACTGTCTGCATTTAGTGGAGCAGGGAACGAGGCGTACAGAGTTGTCAGAAATCTCAACTAACTTCAGGATCTCAAATCAAAATAAGAGGGAGCTGCTTTTTATTTTCCTTTCCCGCATCCTGAGTATTTGGTGCTTTGTGCCCTGTCACATTCAAAACACTGACACAGTTCAATAGTTAACACTGGGGCGATTCTTAAAACAGATTTGCAGATATCTCAACTTAAACATCTCAGATTGAAGGATGTAGGTAGCAACCTGTGTGCTTGCTAATGTGGCAAAGCTCTGGGGGGAGGAAAACAGGGCCATTTGATTACACCTGGAGAGGATTTAGGGTCCTCAGCCAGAAGAAACATTTGGGGTCCTACTTGTTATTTTAGCACTAAGGTGCTATGCCTGAAACACATAAGCTAGGTTGCTATCTTAAATGATTTGCTCAGCCTTTTGCAGTATTTGACAGCACTCAGTAGCATAACCTACTCTGTAGTCAGAGACGGAGTCTTACGAAGCATGTGGGCATACGGACAAGTTACTGCAGACCTTGAAACTTAAGAGTATGCCAAATGTGTGCTGTACTTACTGTGCTCGCCTGTATGCGTGATGTCATCCTCTGGAAAAAGTCAATTGTGGATTGCTGAGCCCAGATCCCATGCACTCTGGTTTCAGTAGCTTACAGGTCTCTGTGTTTGCCATGGAACGATACTGTGCACACAGCAGTTAGTGCAGAGTAGCTGACTACATAGCTTGTTTTCTCATGCTCATTACGTGAGATCCTAGCGGTAGTCCTTTCAAGAGTTGTGCATTCAAATTGGTAATGGGCACCAGGACCAGACAAAACCCAACCTCATAACCAGCCAGGCTTAGTCAGGGTCCTTCCTATGTGCATCTGTCCCTGCTTGAATGGTCTCAACTCTCAGCTGTGTCCACAGGTACTCTCCTTAGTTGACAGCCTTGGGACAGCCCCCAGCAAACCTGCTGCATGGTAACAGGCAGAACTTGCATGGAATTTTCATGTATGGGGTCTCAAATTTTGCTGCTGCCCTGACTGCAGTCAGACCAGACTATGCTGAAGCAGAGGTCTTTGAGAGGAACTTTCACGATGTTGTTGGGGATGTTCTGGGGTACTCTGCTGAACTCTTTTTTTTTTTCTTTTTTTTTTTTTTTTTTTTCTGTTTTTTGTTAACAGAATGCGGCTCGCAACTTCCAGGACTTTGACTGTCAGGTAAGACACGTGCAGGAGGCAAGGATCTATGGGCAGACTCCCCATGGCCCATCAGTAATGCTGAGAGAGAGAGATGAAAAAGCTCTGTATCTTAATTTTAACTCTTGTTAAGGTTTAATCACTAAGAACTTGAATATGTCTACTTGGCAGAAATTGCCCTTCATCCTTTCATGCAGAGCATTGTTCTGAGCTCTGAGGTGCAGACCTGGACTGCCCTGCCGAGGCTCCACGATATCTCACAGGATGACTGGACTCCTGAAAAGCAGTTTCATGGAAACATGCAATATGCTCAAGAGCTGCAGCTCTGTCACATCCCATTTGGTGCACTGGCTAGGAAAGGAGGAGCTTGTATACTCTATTTGTGTTGAGAGGAGATGGAAGTCACCAAGCTGCCCTGCTTTGCTGGGCTTGGGTCATGCCAAAGCCATGGCCATTTTCTGGGAGGTTATTCACCTGACAGTAGTGTGGAGATGAGCCTGACTGCTCTGGTTGCTATAGGAATAATCCTTTTAGAGGAGCAGTTGCACCACAAGCATCCAAGGCAGAGGACGCATTCTTTGTTAGGGGGAGCACAGCACTGGGATTATGTGGTGGGTTTTGTAGAGCACAGGCTCGTTTACCATGCCACATTACTTTGCTGACTTCCCACTCAGCATGTTGATATGCAGCCAGCAGCTTTTCTTTCTCTTCAGCTGTGGGAGGCTGCTGTGTCTGTAGTGGTGTGCTTAGCTTAGGACAGGCTCTCGCTGCTGTATTACACCAGTGGTGCAGCTTGGGGGTAAAGCTGTCAGCATCATGTGATAGCTTTTAATAAAAGTCTATTGATGTAGATGATTCCAGAAAACCTTCTGCAAGCCTGTGCAGAACAGGAATATAATAAATACAGTCCTAAGAAGATAGTTTTTTCCATCTCTTGGTATTAGACACTGAAAGTACACCCCATCTGGACAGGCACATGTCACTGCACTGCTTTAGCTTGATTCACTGTTGAGTTTTAGTATTACCTTAAAGCCTGTAAGTATAAAAATTACTAATCTTAGCACGTTGTAACTTTAGTGTCTAGTCTTAGAAGTGGCAACAGCGTTAGGCAATGATTTTTCTGTTTTAATAAGGGTAGATAATGTGTTTAAAACACTTCCCTGTACCATCTTGTCTCCGTCTATCTTTCTGCATCTTCTCCATCTCTTCTAGAGATCCCGTGTGCTCCCATGTCAGATGGGTAATGGGTAAAAATAGGTGCAATGCTTTTGAGTAAGAGCATTACACAGTAGAGGCACTGCCTCCTGAGGTCTCTGTGCCATGATTGGAAAGAATATAAATACAGTGCCTGAGCGTATTAACCTTTACTGCAAATTCTCTAATGACCCAGCAAAGCTCCGTGTTTGCCTGTGCCCCGCCTGTCTGAGCAGTATGGTCTCAGGAGCCAGAACAGAGTGGGAAGATAGGAAGGAGTCCCTGTAACAGAGCTGTGCGTTGTTGCTGCCTTTTTGCTATATACTTTCCCTCAACAAGCAAAGCCTCTTTGCGCTGTTCATTCAAGAATGCCCCAAATCTGAAGCTGTGTGAGCCCCAAAGAAACACAGTGCTGCAACCACCAACTCATGTGCACTCGGCCTGTCTTGGCTCCCTGTTTGTCCCAGGGCTGACCTGTGGGAAGAGGTGCCAAGTGTCCCCACAGCCAGGGAGAGGGGCTCTTGGGAGCGCTGGGCTGGGGAAAGACGTGCTTGTTGCTCCTCTCTGCTTTCATTTAGATCAGCAGTGAGCTGGTGGCCATGGCAACAGTTGGGCAGGAGACAAGATGTTCTTTCCAGGAGTCCTCTTGGTAATTCATTTAGAAATTTTTTTTTTTTTAGCAAGAAGTTAACGCAGCATCTCTTGTGACTGTAAACATTGTTCCAGCTTCACCTTCCTCCAGCGTCTCTCCTTACAAGGTGTGGTTTCAGGGCACACCTGGCTTGACCTCCCAGGCCTACCTGGAAAGTACCCCCAAGGGCTCGATTAAGTCTCTGTTTGAAATCTGTCAGAGAGGATAGATGATGCATTGGGTCCTTGGAAGATCTCAATTTTACAAGAACAGGCACAAACTGGCCACAAATTCTTGAAGGCTAGTTACTGGAAGATGGTTTCCAGTTAGAGTGAAGTTCTCAATCAGATTCCAGTAGCTGTAACACCTGCAAGGGACCTGGGGAGTTTTAAGGCAGAATTTAGGGTGTTTGTGGGAGGGATTATATACAGTGTAGTGTTTGCAGTATGAGAGCATGGCATCAGCGATGCAAGACCTTGATTTCAGACCTTTTTCTTTTTCTAATAGCCCAAAAAAAGCTCTTTGAAATGGAGATAAAGCTATGGCTTTGCATGGGGCTGACCACATCCTGGGCTGTGCTTGCGAGGCAAGGGAAGGGAGTGCCCTCTGTCAAGCACTGATGGCAACCCTGTTGACAGTGCAGGTCCAGTTTGAGCTCCCCAGTACAAGACATTGACATACTGGAGTGAGTCCTGTATTATTTCAGCCTGTGTTATTCTGTGCCCTTGGCCATGAAGTGATTTGCTGTAAGTCTATCCCAGCTCCTTCCAGGACTGACTGATGCCCCTGCAGAGCCCTGCCTTGGACACAGCTGGAGCAGTAACACAGCTGGCCTCGGTGTTTACTCATCCTGCAGTGCCGCTAGACCTACTTCTGGCTGGAAGCTGAAGTTCCAAATATTTTCTGCAGCTATTCCATGCTTATGACTGGGAGAAGTGTTTAGTTTAATCCCACGAACCCATGTCACGAGCATGCGGTTAGCACTGTCACAGACTGTGAGTTGTGTAGTGCCAGGCACACAGGTTAGGCACGCTGTTTTCTGTAAAGCTTTGGCATGTGTTACTTTTCAAGGTAACATGCATACTGAGGGTTTGTAAGATATTTCTTTCCTTTGGGGAAAATGGGTGATGCTCTTGTGAGTTTCCATTAATTTCCCAGTGTGTTTGTCTTTAGTTTTGAGTAACTTGCCAGGATCGGATCTGGGCAAAGTCAACAGAGCAAGCACCCTCTTGCTTCTGAAATTTAACTCTGAGTTAATGAAGAAGCTTTTAGCTTTTCTGATACAGCTGACTTTCAGATGCCGGTGCCCTGGTTTTCTTAAACTGTTCATCTACAAGCAACCGCAGTTAACCCTGGCAAATAACAGCTTGCCTGGGCATCAGTTAAAATAACCCCTGCGTAATCTGATAACTGTTTGCAGTCGAGATAAAAAGGAGAGCTAGCATGGTGGCTTAAGGGTCTTTATGAATATGTATCTAGGTTATTCTCAGAAATAAAATATATTAACCTAAATCTGAGACCTACATTTCACTTGAAAGCTGTATGAACCCTAATGAAATCTAGGCTTGGTTTCTTCTAATGTTCGTGGGCAGATGGTGGATTAAATGGTCTGGGTTGCTGATGGACAGATGGTGTGGTGACCTACACAGCTTAATAGAGCTGTGCTTGTGTTTTTATTATTATCTGCAGACCCTCTTCAGCTGCTTTGCGAAGTAGGTGTTCAGTGTTAGCCTAATGTCTCCCCTATTTCCAGGTGGTTTGCTTTAAATACCAATGAAGGAATATGCTGATATATTTGTAAAACTATCCAAACAAATCTGCATTATGTTTTAGTCTGTCATAAGCTAGCGTTTGATCTGACCTGTGGCTATTACTTCCCCTCTGCTGCCTCCCACCCACATGAAGGGAGAGAAGTGTTTTCCTCTTGAGCACACACCATGCGGAAGAGGGCCTGGAGTGTGGACGTGGGTCTAGGATTTGGCAGAGTATTTGCAGAAAGCTCACGAGGTGTGGAAGAGGAGTGAATAAGTAAGTCCAGAACATGCAGAGTTCAGCTGAAAAAGAAAAGACAAGACGTGTAAACCCATGGAGGAAAGAAATTAAAGTTTCCCTGTACAACAATTTGCTGTGCATTGCTGGAATTAATTTAAAGTGTAGAGCTCAGTGTTGCCTGTGCCCAGAGTAAAACACAGCAAAATGTTTGAAGAGTTGACAGACCTCAATAAGGAATTCTTTGCCACTTTTTTCACTGAAAGTATAACTTTTCAATAAACCCATACTTTTACTGATTCAATTTTGGAGAAGTTCTTCCACAAGTACATTTGTTTGAAGTTTTTTAATCTGCATTTTTAAAAGTTTGCTTATCCTTGCCCAATCTCTTTGATTTATTTTTGCTTGCTGTGTAATAGGAGATAGTATTCTGCTGTTGAGAGGCTATTGAAATATCCCATCATGTGCATTTGCTGATGTCATAGATGTTGAATCGAAACCGTGTTTATTTTTTAATGAAATCATTAAAGCCAGCTTGTGATTGCTACACAGTGGTGTTGAATACAAGATGTTTTAAAGCGTCTTCTGTTTATTGTAATGAAATAACATGAAATGTTAGCACTTTGAGGAAGGGTTTGCTTTCTCTGTATGAGTAGCAGGGGAGCTGTTCTCACCAGCCATTGAAACAGTTTGTCTAGGATAATGAGGACCATTGTTCTTCTGATTTGTAGTATGAGTTCTTTTGTTCTCTTGTTCAAAGTGCTAGAGCGAAATTAATTACAACACAGAAGATGTTTTGATGTAGAAAGCAATTTTTTTCAATGCCTGCTAAGTTAGGAGCTGCCCCTAAGCTTATAAAAACTAGTGTCATCACTAAAGTACTGGTTTTGACTTCTGCTGACAATCACAGCAACAAATACTGTAAAGCTAAAAATTATTAAAATGGAATTTTATTTTGGAAATTTTTTTCATTATTCTTATTTCTTGGGAAGCTCTTCCTCTGATTCCTCCCATCACTGGCTTTCCATCTAAAAACTTTTTTTTTTTTTTCAGTTTTCTGTAAAACTGCAGTGGAAAGCTTTTGCTAGCTCGACTTGGACTGAAACATGGTTTTTATTGCTAAAACATATGAGCACAATCCTTCTGTGGGGTTTACTTAAATATTACTTTTGCTTTCTGTATGCTTCTGACAACAGTGTGCTAAAGAGGCTGATTATGCAGATGTGGTATTTGAAGTTCCCATGCTTTTTTTGTTCTTGTCAGTGAGTTCTTACAGCAAAGCAATGTATGTGCTTTAGGTTGAGAAAGGGATTTGCCTCCTTCCTACCTTCAGAAGATGAATGGTGCCTTTCCACTAACAGTGACTGATCTGTTTCCATCCGTTATGCAACACACGGTATTTCAGAGCAGCTAATGAGTAATTGCAATACTAGTTGTAACTCTATGCAGTTAGACTCAGTTCTAGTCCCCAGGGTCAGTGAAGATTTGGAGACACTGCTTTCTCTTCTTCAGGAGATGTTCATGGTCTTCAGCAAGATACCAAAATGTAGTTTGGCACATCGTGTCAGCAGGTGGACTGTCCTTGGCTGGAAACATAGTCCCTGGCTTATCTTCCAGATTGCCTTTAGTGGTTAAGATGACCTGGGGTCTAGCAGTCACACAAAACATTTTTAGACTTGTCTCTGTGTTAGCACATTCAAATCTTCCTTGTGTAGGATTCAGGTTCACAAAGGCTGTGTGTCTGCAGGCTGTGGCACTTTGAGCCCCCTGTCCAGGGGATGGAAGAGCGATAGAGGCATCAACCTGTTTTATTTGCAGCCCATGGGGAAGGCTGCAACCTGATACTCTCCTGACTCAAAGTAGTGGTGCAGAGTGCTAGAAAAAAACAACCCACTGCCAAACTTGGGCAGATGAGAGCTCATCTGCAAGTGGTTTAATTCACACTGGGCTGTTACACATTTAGGCAGGTCTGATTTCCTGCATTGGCTGGGGGAGGAGGGGTTTACCCTCAGAGCAGGAGTAAGAAGCACCATGTAATCACAAGTCTGTGCTGGGTGCCTTGCTCATGACACTGGATACTTGACTGAAGTGCAAGTAAGTGGTGGCTTTATCTGCTTCTTGTAACACATGGGCAGGGCAGGAGATGGAGAAGTACATCTTGCTCCATCTCTGACATGTAGGTGTTGTCATTAATTGCTTATCAGTCTCAGTATTGAGTGGTTGTAGGAGTTAGTGATCTCTGATTTGGGACCACAAACCCAACCTGTCAGCTGTACTCCTCTTGTAGGTCACTTGACTTCAGTTTGTTTGACTGCAGAGCCAGGATCTGTTCTCTAGCAGTATCTGTGTTGTGGAGATGACTTGCCATTTCTCTCTCAGAGCATTGGAAAGGGTTACAGATACGCACTAGGTCTGTCTTTCAGCGTCCTGTGCCTTTGCAGCAGGAACACACAAACGCACGTTTGTATATACAATAATAGGTTGAGGATAGCCCAGCAGCACCTTTGTCTCCTGATGCTTTTGTGTTTATGTAACCAGATTACATACTTCGTTCTGCTGCTCTTGATTCTCACCCAACATTTCTCTAATTTAAGACTTAGTCCAATTATACAAAGTACTAGAAACCATTGCCTACTTGCATAGATCATATTGTGTTTTCTATTAATAAATTGTGGTCTGTATGGAAATGAATAATTTAGTTCAAGGTGTTGCTTTAAATCTGACTTAGGCTTCCTTCCCATGCAGCCATCTCCTTCAGTTCTACTATTTCCAAAATAATTTTGCACAGAGAGGAGGTGGTAAGCACTCACCTACCAACTGCATTAAGGTTGGTGGTACTGTGATGGTAAGAGTTACCAGATGGTGATGTTTTACAGTCTTACAATATTTTGTTCTTAGCTTATAGGCATCATTTGCGTTGTTGTTTTGGTAATG
Organism: Phaethon lepturus; assembly: GCF_000687285.1. NCBI lineage: Eukaryota > Metazoa > Chordata > Aves > Phaethontiformes > Phaethontidae > Phaethon > Phaethon lepturus. The sequence goes on from NW_010539844.1 coordinate 13,793, forward strand.
TGTAGAAATTTGAGGGCAGCTGTTGCAAAGAACAAGACAGTAGAACCTCCTCTTCAATCTCTTCATGGTTAATAGCTGTGATAGGTTGCCCAAGGAGCATGCTGCAATTATTTTCCACCTTTGCCAAGACTGGCAAAGATGATCTAAAGTAAATAATAGCTGTAGCTACAGTATCACTGAAGAAGGGGAGAACCTGATCTGAGTAATCTGTGTCTCCTCCACCTCACAGCAAAGGGGCAGTGGCAGTTTTCTTTGCCTTATACATACACCTTGCTGCTCTGTGTTCTGTCATATTTGAATACTAAAAAAAAATTGAAGGGATTTCACAGATGTGTTCTTTATTGTTGGTCTCCAAATTAAATTCTCAGTTTTTCCAGGGAATTAATTTTGAACTTTGAGCAGCTTCACATTTGGGAGTAAAACTCATGTGGTAATACCAAAATAGAAGCTTAATAAATTAGTCGTGAAAAGCACTAGTAATATGAATTCTTATCATTAATCATTCTCACTGTGAAACAAATGGTTTACTTCAGACTTTAATAACTTTTAAAACGTAAGCTCTGGATCACACTCTGACCCGGAGCTGAGGGAGCATGGCTGGAATCTAGTCTGACCTTCTGCATTCCCCAGCAAGGAATACCTCCCAGCAGTTCCTCCTTGGTTTAATCTCAAATGTTTTAAAGCTGCTGTTGGGTTGTGTCTCATCATCTTCCAGTGTCCGAGCCTTTATGGAGCACACACATTTCATTTCTGAAGTGTAGGGCTCTGACTAAAAGCAGTGATTCTCAGGAGCTGGGACCATAAAGCATATAGCAAAAATCACAGGGCTTTCAGACACGGTCAGTAGCATTGGTGGCCTTTCTCTGGCTACTCTCTGTTCTTATGCGCAACCCCTACCTGAAAGTATATCTTAACAGTATAGCTAAGGCAAGTCAGTGCCTCTGCCACTGTCTGTGCTCTCACAGTGCTTACCTTCCATCCGAATGAGAGATCCTATGGCTGCAGGGTCTAGTTGCTTTGGTTTCCTGATGTAATGGGACAGAAAACCCAGCCCTGCAGTCTCACAGGCTGCCATGAGACCATGAGCTCACTGGACATGGGGCAGGGCAGAGGGGTGAGAGAAGCACTCTTTTCAATAACGCTTCATCATCAAGTCAGCTGATCTGTAACAAGAAGTTGCACCCAAAACCTCTGTTTTGTTTTGTTCTGCCAGTGGTTATTGTATTCTTGTCTGAGATCACAGAGGAGAGTTGAGGTCTCTCTTGGTGGACACTGACAGTGGAGTACCTGGATACAGCGTACAGGAAGGAGAGGGTAGATGCAGGTGGTGGTAGAGGGTGCAGGTGGATGTTAAAGGAAGCTTGTTGATCTGATTTGACTCTAACTAATGTCAGTGAATAACTTCAATTCCCCTTAGACTGAAATCCCAGGCCTGAACAAGAAATTTACGTTTTGTCAGTAATTGTGTGAGTGCGTGCCCAAGATGGTGATCAGAGAAGCTACAAGGCTTCTCTGGAAGCCAGGAAGACAGGACAAGGGTAGGAAGCTTCAGCTGCCCTGTGTCACTTAGACAGATGTGGCTGTGGAGCAGCCATGGAGCAACAAGTTAGGAAGATCCAAGGAGGAGTAGCCATCGTTGACATGATTCTGAGAAGGGCAGAGAGACATGTTCAAAACAGTTTCAAAGAGCTGCTCTGTGATGGGAACCATAATGTGCTCCAAATCAACATCCGTGGGGGGAAAAAACCAAAACCATAGAAAACATCACTGGTTTTGCACTCAAAGTTCAAAACAAGAATTGCACAGAAATGGAGAAGCTTATTGAAAATAAGCTAAACAGTATCTGATGCAAGAGCATCTATCACAGCAGACATGAGAAATGGTGCAGGCAAGACTAAACAGAAGGGCATGGAGGCTATTGAAAACAAAAAAGCATTTTTCAAAAAGCTGGAAAAAATGGAAAAGGTTTCTAGCAGATTAAAGATATGAACAGAACAGAGCAGGCAAAAGGGGATTTTGAGAGATGACTAGCAAAGGGGGAAAAAATAACAGTCCTGTTTCAGGGCTATCAGAAATGGAACCGTATGAGAGAGTCTGGAGAGTGCTACTGACTGCTCAGGCTCTGAAAAGAGGACTCAGGGAAGATGTAGCTATAGCAGAAAAACTAAATTTAATTTTTCCTGCACACAAGCTTGCCACAGAGCAGCTCACAGAGGTTACCATGCTGGAATGCTCTTTGTGGGGAGTCAGCAGAGACCCTGCCTTAAACCGCAGTGCCTGTTGCAGAGGCTGTGAAAAAGATAAAATACGTGCTTTTGTAGCAAGTTGCCAGGACTGGATGTATCAACCCAGGAGTTTTAAATGAGTTTAAGGATGGAATAGTTGAATTGTTAAGTGAGAGGTTATGCTCCCCCGTTGAAGCTACTGTGGTGCCCAAGGACTGCAGTGCTTCACCTGTAACAGAGTTTTTATAACAGAACCCAGAGGAGTTCTGGGAATTCACTGACCAGCCATACCAGACAGACTGATAAAAACAGCAAGGATTACAGTGGATGAATTACACGGATAAATATTGGGAAAGGGTCAACATGTTTTTTGCAAAGGGAAGAAGTCCTGCTCTGCAGACCTGTTGGAACTCTTTGAAGGAGTTAGTAACCATATAAATAAAAGGCAATTCAGTTGATGCCTGGATTTCCAAAAGACAAGACCCCTTACCAAAAGGGGTCTTAAGGGACTTAGGTGGCCATGCAGTCAGAGGAGAGGTCCTTTCATGGATGAAATATTCGTTAAAAAAGAGAAAAAGCCCCAGCAATTATATTCACAGTTGTTTGAGATCAGTAGAGGAGCACATTAGAGATCTGTGTTGAGACCTGTGCTGCTTAAATCTACTCTTAAATCATCTGGAAAAGGTGATGGAAGGTGCAATGGCAAACTCCATCTGCTTTTGGGTAAGTATAAAGTGTGATGCACATTGAGTAAAACCATCGTACAGTGGAATATAAAAAGCTGGGCTCAGTTCTGATGATAACCCAGAGGCGTAAGACCTTAACATCATGAGAGATGAGTGAAAATGTCAGCTCAGGGCTTGTGGCTTTCAAGAAAGCAAGTCAATTCTTGTTTATCAGGAACAGAGAACAAAGCAACCTCATTGTGCTACCGTGTAAATCCACAGCACACCCACAGTGTTTGACGTACTGCCAGCCCCCTTGTCTCAGAAAGGATGGAGCGTGACAGGGCAGTTTCAGAGAACATCAGTATGACCAGAAAAAAGCTGCTGTACTGGGACCGGCCAGATAGTCCGGAGCACATCAGCCCAGAAGGGGGCACGTGAAAGGAAATCACAACAAGCTGTTAGGTCGTCACTGCTGTGGGCTATCGAAATGGCACCAGTTGTTCTCCATCTTCCAAACCAAGGACTGGGTGATCTTATGCAAATCAGAATATACAAGGTGGGGAACGAGTAGTTCTTCACCCCGCATGTTATTAAGCTTTGGCTTTTCTGGTCACGGGGTGAGGCAGATGCCAAAGGCACGGGTAGGAGGGGGTGACTGCCCAGTTCTCAGAACAGGAAGTCCAAGTGAAGACCACACCTCCAGTTCAGGGAGTTTCTTTTGACCTACAGATTGTTGGAGGCTGGGAAAGTTAAGGGAAACTGTTACAAGATGCAAGTGTTTGAAGAAGTATGACTATATGCCTGCTCTATTTTATTTTTCCACAAGCACACACTCTTAGATTCAGACTAGGAGGCTTGCTGGACCTTTGGTCTGACCAGCTACATAGAGCTGGTCTCCATACCTCCTGATCCTCCTCCATCATTGCTCTTCATCCATGCCCCAAGGGAACTGCTAGTTTTTGAAGCGATGGTTCCCAGCTGGTTTCAGTTGATCAATAGTAGCTGCCTGCACCGGACTTGTGTCTCTGCTCTGTCTCCCCAGCGGCACGCTGCTGTTTGGCATGTGTGCGTCACAAGCTTTGCGCCTACAGCCAGCGAGAGCAGGCTGCCGAGAGCGAGGCCACCTCTGCTGTTGAGTTCCCATTTACAGCAAGTTGTCTGCAGCTGCTGTTTATTTTTTACTTACTGTATAAATAAGGGCAGAAGATAAAATCTCTTCAGAGAAACCTCTGATAAAGTTTCCAGTCCCAAAGTGAAAATTAAATTTTATCAACCTTTTCAAAACATAGCTGCAGATCATCATCTTCTCTTGCATTCATCTCCCTTATTTTGCAGACTGCACATTTGTTAAAATCTGGCTGTCTCCTGGCCAGATCTTTTCCACCTGCCTTCTCCTATCTCTGCTTCTCTGCAGTATGGACCAGATCAGGGTTCAGACCATACCTGGAGTTAGACAGCTGCAAGGTAACAATCCTTGAAAGTCCGCTCATCTACACTGCTGCGATGTGTCGAAGCTGGCCTGAACAGAGACCAGAAACAAAGCGTGCCAGTGTCTGAGAAGTACAGATGACAAGTGTCTGATACTTTCCAACATTACATTTCTACATGAACAGTGGGCAAATACCAGAAGAGAATATGCAGAATTGTGGGTGAGCAGCGGTTATGGAGGCAGTGTGACACAGGCAGGACGTCTTGCTGGGTGGCTGGCAAGGAAGGCGTATCTACAAGAAGAACCTGAGGAAAGTGTGTTTGACAAGGGCAGAGGGTGCAGCCTGCAAAGCTGCTCTTCCTTCACTGAGTACTCTGGTACCCTTTGTAACTGGGTTATTCTGCTCTGTGTTTGGAAGACTAATAAACCAATAACGATGTAATGAAATAATAACTCTTTGTTTGGCCAATTCAAAGTAGCAGTTGTATCTTATAAATGTAGAGACTGTTGGTGCTGTCTTAAGCATGATACTTAAGCTCTGTATTAAGCATCTGCCTTGTGCTGTCCTTTGGCTTTGATATGTGGGAGAGCACTGTTTTTGGTGACAGGGAAGTCATGTGTGCTGTAGTTGTCTGAAAATATTTGTCCTTTGCAATCATAGGTCAAGATAAAAGCCCTAAAGCTGCAGGGCAAAGTTTCAGAGAAAATAAAGTTCACTGGAAAAATGGACGTAGAATTACCTGTAGGGGAGCTAGGGGTAAAACTCAGTCTTATCGCTTCAGGTAGTCTTGAAAAGGACATCAGCACGATGTTGCAATGTGTAGCTAAAAGTGAATGTAGAAACCCTTATCTCGAATGCAGTGTCTGCTGCTTGCTTTGTAGAGCTTGGAAAAGCCTTAAAAAGTAAAAGGCTTTAACCAGAGGAAGCAGAGGAGGGAAGCTGCTTCCCAGGAGGAAGATTTCCATCTTGCCTGGGAACTAGCAAGAGAAAAAAGAAATAACCTTAAGCACTGCCAGCCTAAGGCTTTGCCACTGTACAGGGCAGAGTAAAACGTTTGCAGATTTAGCCTCTTAAATTTTTTAAAGTGCTGCTCACTGAGATTTGTTAAAAATGGGATTTATCAGGTTGCTTCCATCTTCAGTGGACATTCCCTGTATTTGAATCACTAATGTGATTGAAGGAGTATTGAGGTGAGTACCCTTCAGATTGGGCTGGTGGGTGACATGAAAACCTCCTTCTCTACAAACTATCTCATTTCCCCAAATTGCAGTTTATACAGTCTGCAAAGTCAAAGTAAGTGGGAGAGCAAGGATTGGTTTTTAGCTCAAGAAAACTCTTTTCCTTCCCTACTAGAGAGCCAAGACCCAACTGAACTTCAGAAAACAAAAATGCAGGGTGTTGCAATATGAAGCAAGCACATTGAGGTGCTTTGAATAAAAGCTCTGAAGAGGGGTGAGTGTTTCTGTTTCTAGCGCCTTATCCAGTATTCTACCTAGCAGAAGCACGTGTGAACTTAACAGTAAGTTTTAATGTAATTCCAGAAAAGACACTGTATTGCTGACTTTTTTTAATATAATCAGCTCTCTTGTTTTCTGTGCTTTTCTCACTGTTGGCTCAGTTTGGGTTTTGTGCTTCTGTTTGACGGTTGACCTTTTGCTGCTGCTTCTAACACCCTCCCTAGTCCTCTGGAGGTGCAATGTCATGAGACATGAGTCGGTTCAACCAGCCTCCTGCTCAGCGCAGGGTTATTTCTTCTACCACCCCATGGCCTCCCCTCCAGCCTCTAATCCAGAACCAGCGTTTGCCAGGCCTCTCTGTGAGCTTCTTAACTCACTGACCTGGCAGAAATCTAACAAAGTAAGATTAAAAAAAAGTAAATGGCAGCTGGATAGTTTCCTGCCAGGTCAGTGAGTTAAAGCTGCTTATGGAAGAGACCAACACTGCCAGAGCTGGCTTTTAATGGCAGTCAGCCACTTGGTTAGCTCAGCTGTGTAGGGGAGTGCAGTCCCGTGGGCGTTGCAAGCTCCAGCTGCTTTGGCACTCACTGGGTTCTTCCCTGAGTTTGCTGCACTTCGCTGTTTCAGCCATGTGCACTGCCAGTTTAACCCTTGGCCTTTGTCGTGAATGAGTGGTTTAGGCCGCTTAAAGAATCACCATCAAGGATATTGGAAAGCAAATGATTTTAATATAAATCTGTAAAAAAACATGACTTAACAGAATTCCATGGCAAGGTCCCCTCTGTTACTTATGGAAAAGCATTACAGATAGAAATCAAATTGGAATTGGCTTGGAATGATTTGTATATGAATCGGGGAAAATTATTTACATAGGGTCAGGGATATCAAGTCAGAATCAGACTGGTCTGATTTGTATATGAATTAGGGAAAGATGAGGGAGACCCTCCCTTCCCACTGACTCACGAGGTTCAGAGGGGGCTCCCTTGCTTTCAAACCAACTTCTCAGAGAGGAATCTAGGTGCAGCTGAATCCACTCCTAGTCCCAGGCTTGGTCAACTGTTTATGACTAAAGGAATTAAGTGCAGGGATCTTGCTGTTATGATTTAACATAAGATTTTTGTGTTTTGTATAACTTTAGAATGGCAGCAATTTAACGTGGAACTAGTAACGATTTAAAATTCACTAACACTTTCTAATAAATCCTAATAACACAATAACTTAGTTAAAACTTAGTAAGATTCTCTACTTACACACACACAGAGACACAGAGACCTATAAAGAAATATATAAATACTGTTATGATTTAACATAAGATTTTTGTGTTTTGTATAACTTTAGAATGGCAGCAATTTAACGTGGAACTAGTAACGATTTAAAATTCACTAACACTTTCTAATAAATCCTAATAACACAATAACTTAGTTAAAACTTAGTAAGATTCTCTACTTACACACACACAGAGACACAGAGACCTATAAAGAAATATATAAATACACAAAGGTGTACCTGTTAAAAATTCCCCTTGAGTTCAGTGAAAGACTCACATCAAATGTCTTTGCGCTTCTCAATGGGTGAGGGTGGGGATTCAGCCCAGGTCTCATTGTCAGTCTTCAGCGATGGTCCCCCGGCTTTCGCCAACTTGAGAGTTCGCAAGTTCTGAGAAGCATCGCGTTCAGAGGGAGATGCTGGTCCCAGCCCGCTGTGGTCCAGGAGAGCTCAAAGGGTTTCACTGAGAACCACTGTTTATAGGGTCGGGAGGTGATTGACTTTAGGCATCAGTAAATTTTCATCCTTGCCACAAATCATTTGCTGGTAATTGCTAGAATTCTCAAAATTCCAGTGACACTGGTACTGATCTGTCCAACTCACAATTAGCCAAAATATGTTTTGGGGTTGTCAGAGAAGGTTTAGTTACTCCCGCAACTGATAGTCCTGAGATGGTGAGTACCAGTCTCTGCCTTAGCTATGCAGGAGTGCTTGGCACAGTTAAGGGGCTCTCAACTGCCAAACTCTCTGCTCAAAGGCCAAGGCTTATCAAGACTTCCAGGTGCAAAGGCGGGGGGAAGAAATGCACCCCCACAATCCACCCCATGACTAAAGTCAATCCATCTCTTTCTCACAGAGTGACCATGTGGTTGCTTCTTGCCTCTGTGCCTGTAAACAGAGCAATGTTATATTCCAGTTGTAATTTGAGGGAAACTTTTATGTTAGGTATTAAAGAACATTATATACACGAGGAGGTTCTTGTAATAGCATAATGTGCTAAATGCCAAGTTTTGATGTATAGAATAATGTTTGACAATGAACATAGTATAACAAGAGCTGATTGAATCACAATGGGATGTAGTATCTGGTTCAGGGTTCGCGTTGCAGTTAGAGACCATCCAAATAGAGTGTCCCACCAGTGATGTTCGCCATCTTTCTTCACTGTTTCCAAGACACAGTGTATCTCTTCTGCATCTGCATAGGTCAAATCTATTTACGCATAGGTCATCGTGTTGTAGTAGTTTCTTCACCAATGTAAAATTCATTCCGATGGGGTTAGGCAATAAATCTTGACTCAGTGTATAATTAGATTGTAACAATTGATAAGATGTGATAGGAGCTGAATAATTAAAGTAATATCCCATAAGTTTGGTACTAGCACAGTTTCAGGGATTTCATTGGGGTGTACTTTAAAGTGACAAACATTTTGCTCAGTATCAAAACAATTGTCTGAAGCCTTGTTGGTATTACTTTCACACATAAATCTCTGTTGTTCCCGTACCACACATGCATCAACATTGACAGTTTGCCATTTGTTTCTGTTTTGTTGGGCCCATATTCTCTGTCCTAACGGATAGAGTATGGTTCTGTGGTGATTTAATCCCAGCGCAATGATTGGGTATATGGTGTATACCAAAGCATTGTGCATTGTCAGAACAAAAGCTGTGGCTTTACTGTTGGTGGAGTCATAAGTAAAATTACCTAGATGCCATCAGGATTGAAATTCCTTTTCAAATTTGGTTAATGCAAATTTGCATTATCCCAGATTATCTTTCAAATTCCAGTGGGTAAGGTTCCTCCTTCTCCTTCTCTAATAATAGCTGCTACTGTAGACTGTATCCATAATTGTGCTTGGATACAACTCAAGGAAAGAGAGGTTGCCTTGTGTTGCTCCAATGGCATTTATAATGGACGATAATTTTCTTCTATGTGTTCCCAATGAGGTAGAATGTTTTGTAAGAGCCATTGACTTGCTCCCAAAGCCAATAAAGATTATTTTAGTGGGTGTTCTAATTTGTTTAGATCTTCAGTAGCTGCAGTTAATTTGTTCATTAGGGCTTCAGCGTCTATGCTATTCAGTACTCCCAGTCTTGTTCCTGAGATACCGGTCACATCTCTTCTTGATCATTTTGGAGAGGTGAGGGTTCATCCATGCAACCATGCTAACCATCTTGTATAAGATGTGTTCAGGAATGGTGAGCGGGTAGGTTTAGTTGCAGAGATACTAATCTGCATTGACAGTTCCACTCATTTGAGAGACCATGGCAGGTTGAATAACATTGCTGTTGCCCTATGTTTTTAATTATGTAGGGACCAGTGTTATAAATGCGAGGAGTCAATTTGATAGGAGGTTGAGTTGGTGAATATGGACTCGTTAACACCTGTGAATTTGGAGAACACTAAAATGAGGGCCACTGCTGTGGCTGCACCAACACGTCCGGCTGAAGCACAAAACAGGACTTTGGCCAGCTTAGCAGAGAAGATGGGCAAGGGGCAGAACCTGCCTGGAGGTTTTCTGGAGACTCGGGAGACAAAGGCTGCACCCTGGGCTTCCTTTGTCTCCCTTGCTGCAGCAGGGCAGACGGTCCTGCTAGGTGGACCGAGACTTGCTCTGCGCATGTGGACTGGTCGTTTCCTAGCTGCGCAGGATGCCTTGGCCCACAGCCGCCTCCTAAGGAACAGGCAGCCAGGTGAGCATCAGGCTGGATAACCTCACCTGCCTTACTTATTCTCTTGCCTGCCTTTAGTGCAGGCAGGTCCCTGCTGCTTTGTAGGTAACTCCAGCTTCTCCATGTCCACAGTGCAACAGCTGTGCGCAAGTGAAACCCAACCCCTTTCTGAGGATGAGGGCAGAGGTGTCTTTTTATCCTTCAAAGCCAAGCTGGAGAAGGCTTCAGGCTACCTTGGGTGATTGGGCTGTGGCAGCTTGCTGCTGCTGCCATGCTTCTGGGGGAAGGGGAGGGGCTTTGGGGCCCCCAAAAAGAAGTACAGCTGGGGGAAGGAGGATCTTTCACTGCAAGAACTAAGTCAGTCTGGCCCATAGCCAGCCCTTGGGGGTGCCCAGAAAGGAGGGGTGAGGTGAATGTCTGATGTGCTGCAAGCAGGTACTCTCACCTGTCCTGTATTTGGTCTAATCACTTTCAGGTTATTACAAATTACATTTAAAAAAAATTTTACACACTTTGTGTAAACTAATAAAACATATTTTTGAGGTTGTAATATCCTGTCTTCAGGCTGAAGCATGAGGCCATTCCCTAAGCAGGTATTTTTTTAATATCAAGAAAATAATGGGTGCTTTTTACAGTGTCTGTAAGTCAGAGCATGTCTCTCTTTTGATTTATGTAGATGAGAGAAAGGACTTACAGATGACGTTGTGTACCCAGCCTTACTGCCATCTCCACAGCTTTTCCAAAGTCTGTAGCTAGCCCAGATCAGTGTTTGTCTAAATGTGTTTGCAGCTATTTTAGCTAAACTCACACAACTTTGTGGGCACTTTTGTGTTCATCATTGTGAGGTTGTGGCTTCTGTTTCTGCACTGGACAGGTATTGGAGAGGTACCCAGAGGCCTGATGATCCTCTTGCTCTCTTATGCAAGGTGCAGTGCAAAAAGCCCTCAATACTTTGCTTGGGGAAAGGCACATAGTTTTGCTGGCACATAATCATGAAACAGGTCATGAAACTGTTCCACTGATACCCAGCTGGAAACCAGCGTAACCTCCTGTAGCTGTGCCAGCTGCTGGAGGAGCCAAGGGGTGATTTACTGTCACATTACCAAACCTGGTAGCAAGGAAAAGAGGTGTTTGGTTAAGGCACAGTGCTCAGCCTTCCCTGGGGTGGCAGGTCAGTGAATATTAATGCAGTAGTGTGGTCAAGATCTGATGGGCTCTTGGCCAAATGGCCAAGGTGGAGCTGCAGTAGACAGGCAGCCTGGGAGAACAGGTACGTGTGGTATCTTTCATCTTTAATGCTCTTGAAAGGAAAAGCTGCCAGCCAGTCCCCTGTGGATGGGTACAACTTCCCAGGCAGCCAGGGGTTGGATCTGCAGAGCTTGGGCCTCTTTGCTGTCCCAGTCATCTGCCTGCTGTGTGTTGTCATGCTGTTGGCAAAACACTCTGGTCCCCAGGGGCTGGGCTGCTGCCAGCCTCTCGGACATTGCTGTGTCTCACCTCACATCAGCTTGCCCGTAGACAGGACGTTCCCAGGGGTGTGCTTTGTAGGTACACTGAAATGAGGCTCATGGGCTGGTGGGTTGGAGGGAGAAGGATGCCAGCTGGGGAGCCAGGGCTTGGCTGTGGGAGTGGAGCTGCATTTGTGATGCCATGAACCCCTAGAGGCAGATGGACACATGACACCCAGCTTCTGCTATGGTGCACTAAAATGTCACTAAAGGCTATTGAAATGAGACCTTGGTCACAGGAAGACACAGCCCCAAACCCTTCATGCATCTGTAAAAAAGCAGCTTGCTTTTGGCAGTGGTTGGAGATAGAGATTTGACAGGGCTGCAGATTGCAAGAGCTGTATTGAGCTACTAGCTGTGGATAGGAGAGCAATGTTAAAATGTGGATGAGGCCCTTGCTGCTGGCCCTCAGTTAGGGTTCCCTGTAGCACAGGCAGCACACGCAACACTGAGGCTCCTTCTTCTCTCTCTGCAGGAACATGACATTGAGACAGCTTTTGGAGTGGTCCATGTCACCATGCGGGGCACACCCAAGGGGAACAGACCTGTCATCCTCACATACCATGACATTGGCCTCAACCGTAAGCCCTTGCATTCCCAGGACACTGAAAAAGTGGTTGTTCATGGTATTTGCTTTTGAGTGTGGGGATCAGTGGAACTGGCCTGGAGCTGAGATGGGACAGGTCATTCCAGGGTAAAAAGATAAAGGTCTGCAGGAGAGCGAGCATGTGGCATGCCCCTGTCCATTCCAACAGCCTTTGAAAGGTAGGACCAAGGCAGAAAGGTGGAAATAGGTCCACCACCAGCACCTGTAGTGCTCCAGCTGACTTGTGCTGTGCGGTAGAGCTGCCATCTGTTTCCTGGGTGCTGGGCATGTGAGCAAGTCCCTTCTACAAGGCTGCAGAAGTAGTGTAATGTTTGTTTACACTCAGAGCTCAGTTGCTCTTTCCACGTGTCTTCCCACCCAATATATACTGTTATGTTCACACAGGTGCTCCTCAGTGTGTACTGTGAGTACCTGAGTGCTGCAAGGCACTATTTTCCTGGGCATGCATGCTGGGGTGTCATTTGTCTGCCTGCCCTCCAGTCGTGGCAGTTACTTTGCTTGGACTCGCTGCTGCGTTGCAGTCGGGGGGCACAGCAGCATGCGTCACCCAGCATCCACTGCCCTGCAGACACGGCAGGGGGGTTGGGCTCATGCAGGGGTGTGCCATGCTGTTTGGAGGGTGGACCACAATAAAACTTCAGGAAATGTCTGATTTCTTCTTTTTTGTTGCTGTAGACAAATCCTGTTTTAACGCATTCTTTAACTTCGAAGACATGCAAGAGATCACTCAGCATTTCGCTGTGTGCCACGTGGATGCACCAGGCCAGCAGGAAGGAGCTCCCCCATTCCCATCTGGGTAAGAGCTCTGCAGAGACCCTTGTTGATTCAGATGTGGTCTGGACTGCAGTCTCGACTGAGCACCCAGTTTAAGCCAACTGGGACTGCCAGGCTGAGTGTAGTGGGAGGCAGCTTTCAGGAGCAGAGGAAATGGGAAGATGAGAAGGCTTCCCAAGGGACATTCAAGGAACCCTGCTATTACTGAGGCATGGGTAAAGCTGTTGCTAGTGGTGAGTACTGGTACCAGCTTTCTGACTTGAGCATCAGCCCAGCACACTGCAGTCTAGCGGACATTCCTTGCTGTGTCTGTCCACCCTCCCACAGAATTCTGCCCAAAAACCCACAGCTCTGTGTTAGTCTTACTCTGAGGGATGGGATCCATGCAGTTGGCTGGAATATACAGCCATTGTAATATACAGCCATTGTATATACAGCCATTTATACCATTGTAAAATAATCACCTATGTGCATGCCTGTCAGATGTTCCTTGTCTCTCCTACCTTGGGTAGAACTGTGTTGAGCTGTATTTGGAGGTGCTTTGATTTCAGTTTCTCTTGGTTTTCAGGTACCAGTATCCCAGTATGGATGAACTGGCTGAAATGCTGCCCGCTGTTCTGACGCACCTGAAGTAAGTCTCTGAAAGGAAACGGGGTGAGCCAGCTGGATACAGCCATTCCAGCATCTACCTCTGTCTCTGCTTGCAACATCTGATATGCTCACTGAGTTGTCCCAAAAGGCCTGAGCATCTCCTAACCTGTGTAACCCTGTCTGGTTCTTATGCTGGGAATATTGTGTGCCACGTAAGACAATTTATGGCTACGGCATCATTGCTGGATCGTTTTGAAAATGAACCATAAGTGAACAGCTGGATGCAGAGAGGGGAAAGGCTTTGCCTCTAGGGATGCTTCGGCTGTGAGCTTAAGTTAGCCTTGCTGATTGTGAAATGCCTGTATTTCAGCCTGAGAAGCTTCATTGGGATTGGACTGGGAGCTGGCGCTTATGTCCTCAGCAGGTGTGCAGTAAGTATCTCTTCATTTCCTTGTGACTTATGTGAGCTGTGGTCTTCCGCTGGCCAAACAGACCATTTGTGGGGCACGGGCAAAGTAGCAGTAATTACAGTAGGCCTGCAGGGAGCCATGCGAGAGCTACTTCACATCCAGATGGTTAAATTGGAGCAGCCAAAGTTACTCTGAAGCTATGCCAGACGTGGAAAGATTGTAATGTCATGTCTCTGAGTCAGCAGATCCCATCCTGGCTGATAGGAATATCCAGCCTCATGTCTTCACAAAGACTGTATGCTGTTTCCACTGTTTGTGACACCAAACAATTGATTTGGTGATGTGCTGTGAACCAGCACTGATGAGGAACGTGCTTTTTCACTTTGACAAGGGAGTGCTAGCTTTATCTTGGTACTTACTTCTACATGTCTTTCCAGTGGAGTGTTTAATAAGCATGTGAAATCAGTGGACATAATTTAGCAGCCCAGGAATTTGCCTGAGTCTTTCAGAGAGAGTGTTAAAAAAAAAAAAAAACACCAAAAACCAGAAGTCTGACATTTTCAGTAAAGTTTGCTTCAAGATGTTGAGTGTAGAGACTTGCCAATGATTTAAGCCATTATTGCTTATTAAAGCCACTTCACCATGCAGCTGCCCCTGCTCCAAAAAGTTCTCTGGTTGTTCCCGTTCCCTCCAGTCAGTGTTGAGCCTGGGGCAAGTGTGATGCACTGGTGTTTACTCTGTTCCTTGCCTTTTGTATCTTGTGTAGTTTTCAGTCTTGCTAAAGAGGAGATCATGCAAATAAGCCTTTGTCCTCAGCTCAGTGAAGTGCCAGAAAGCCTTGGCCATGCTGCCTGGATTGCAGACAATTTCCTG
>NW_010539844.1:28300-34140 GCF_000687285.1 Phaethon lepturus
CAGGGCTAATCTATACAATGGAGCAGAAGAGCTGCCATAAAATTGGAGTGAGCATAGAGCTCAAAGTTCTCTGGTTGTGTTAGATTGCTGGGTTTGTGTTTGCCAGCAGGTCTCAAAGTATTTTGTGCACGTGCTCCTCACACACACCCTGCAAGGTAAGCTGCAGGGTGCTGGGGATGCCAGGCTGGAGCAGGGGAAGGGGTGTCTGTGTGCTGGGGGCAGTGGGGGTGCCCTTGGGTGAGCTGGGTGCCCCTGCAGCTGGAGCTTCCCAGGCCTCTGCTTAGGCTGCAGGTGTTTGCGGGGCCTCAGCAACAACTCATGTGCCATTTGGCCACATCTCCACCGGGAAACTGCTGCTCCCTTGAGGAGTGGAAGGAGGTGCTCTCCGGGCAGAGGAGTTTTCCAGGTCCTGCCTGGAGGTACCAGATGGGAGCAGAGAGAGTCACTGCTCACAGCCCTGTAATACATGGGAGCCTAAGCAGGACCTGTGGCTACACCAGATGCACGGGTCACCAGAAGACACTGCTGATGCCTGCTCAGGCTGCAGCTCAGGCTGTGCTGCTGCTGTGTCAGTCCCTCAGTGCCAACAACGGAATCGAGTAAGGTCTGACTGGGAGACAGCTTTGGGCCAGGCTCTGAAAAGGCCACTGGCTGCTGGCACAGAAGGAGCTCCCTGCTTAGTCTTCATTTTACTCTGTCTTCCTTTTGCAAGAAGCTTTCCAGCTGCTGTGCCTGCCATTGGCCAAAGTGTGGGCTGAATCATCCTTCTGAGTGTTCCTGTGCTCTCTCCCCACAGCTGAGCCACCCCGACCTGGTGGAGGGACTTGTTCTTATTAATGTTGATCCATGTGCAAAGGGCTGGATTGACTGGGCAGCATCCAAGGTGAGACTCTCCTCCGGCACATCTCCTTGCCACAGTGCTTAATGAACAGTGTGTAGTGTAAGAATAAAAAGGACAGAGTGCAGCAATTTGTCAGTTTATGGCAAAAACTGTACAATCTCATTTCTGTCCCTGCTGCGTTCTCAGTCTGGGTGTAGTACAGCCTCCACTGTAGGAGCAGGGGTGGGTGTGTTCATATGTGAATGAGAAATCCTGGTAAACTGCTTAGCTGCTGAGCACTCAGCTTTCCGCTGATTTAGTACTCACGCTTCCAGGCTTCATTTGGCTGAGGTTGAATGGATCTTTTAATTATTCTGTTGTTCTGGCCACTTGTAGTTATTCAGGGCTCCAAGTTTCTGGAGAGCTGTGTTGTATGTGCATAGGCTTCTTTGGAGCCTTGCACGCCCATCCCAAGCTTCAGGCATTTGTTTCTTATATGTCTTGAATAGTTTCTTTGTTGTTTTCTTTACTCTGAGGAGCTGCTTTGAAATTTGTAATGAAACTGCATTTTCCAGTTACTGTCCCTCCTCCTCATTCACGATCACTCTTCAGTTTTCAGGCTGGACAACCAATATAGTGGATATTGTCCTGGCGCATCATTTTGGCCATGTAAGTATCCAGCAGGTGATAATGTTGCCTGTGCAACTGTACATGGAGCTATAACTTCTGTATGTACCTGCTCTGAAATAGTTCTGGTCCATCAAGTAAGGGTTTCAACAGATAGTACTATCTTCTCTGTGTGGCAGGCTCACACCAGGGCTCTGCACACTGCAGGGAGCATGTGCATCCTCACATTTACTCTGTCTCCAGACATGTTAAGGAAGTAGCATCCCACACACTAGTGCTAGAACTCCTGTCTGTGGTGCCCAGGCAACTGTCTGCAGAAAAAAGTGGGAGCCAGTTCTCTGTAGCCAGCATGGAAACATTTGGGCTGTGGGTAGAGCACATACCAGCTGGGAGTTGACAGTGGGATATTCTATGCATCCAGATGTTGAAGTGCTGCATTCTGCTCTTCATCTTCCCCTTCAGTTTCAGCAGAGGCAAAACAGCCCCTCCTGAAAACTTTGGATACAGCAAGGCCTTCTGTTCAGGATTTGCTGGCTCCCAACCACCAAGCTTACTGGGCAACTGAAAGAGTCTGTGCCTCATGCACACTATGACGTGCAGCAGATCGGACCCTGACTGAAGCCCTTCTGCAACAGCACACATCAGCACTGCTTCCTCCTGCTTAGAGCACATTCTGTTCTCTCCCTGCTTTCAGGCCCCTTCATTATATGCGTTGCTTCCTTGCATTCCCTTTTCTCTCTGTCTCTCTAGCTGTCATCAGAATGCAGTTTCTTTATAGAACTGGGTGTTGGGATTAAATTTTCCTTTGGTCTCAGTCTTGGGGCTTATCTATAAAGCTTTTCTTCTTTAACATTAAGCAAAAGTGGAAGACCTTCCTAAAACAGAGTGATTTGTATCTGTAATAAGTCTTACTGAGGCTTGGGAGCTAACTTAGCCCGTCTCAAGATACCTTTGTACTCCTATTGCAGCATGCCATTTGTAAAAGTGTAGTCACATTACCCAGGTATGGCACATAACAGTCATGTCACAGAAACACTTAATGTAGCCTAGGCACTAATGCAGTCTGGCGTTGCTGCCTTCTGTGTTATTGTTCACAGGGGAATGATGTGTATGGAGGCAGTTTAATGCTTCAGTATTTTCATGAGTATCATTTCTTTACTTGTGAAAAAGGTGATGTTCCCTGTTTTTCAATTCTTCTGCTTTTGTACAGGAGGAGCTGCAGGCAAATCTAGATTTGATCCAAACATACAGGCTTCATATCGCACAGGACATTAACCAAGATAACCTTCAGCTGTTCCTCACCTCATACAACAGGTACAGGATAACTTTTTGCCTGATAGATTGCTCCCATAGCTTCCCTGCTTAGTAGGTTTGCTGCCATATGTATTATTCTCTTGGATATTATGTCATATAAACCTTTGTCCTAAGCCTAGTCTTCAGCCATCATCCTGATCCAAGCTCAGCCCTCATGCCTGGATGACCCTTTCACACCTCAGTAGATCCTCCCTCTAGGCACACAGAAAGCTTGCCGTGAGAACATGGGTCCTGATTTCTGGCAGTGACTGCTGAGGCTCCTGCTCATGGCATGACACAGGGAGAGATAACCTCTGTGTCATGCCATGGATGACATGGCCCACATCCACATGGAGTGCCTGGGTGCTGGAGCAACGAGCACTCCTGGTTGAATTGTGTATGCTCCCACGATAACCAGTTTCCTCTGCTGATTTGATGGAGAATTGTTCTGTTTTGTCTTTCAGTCGTAGAGACCTGGAAATTGAGAGACCAGTTCTTGGCATCAATGAAAATACTGCAAAAACACTCCAGTAAGTTGCTCTGAAACAGCCTGTCTCAGTTACTTACTGTGCAGTCTCTTCAGCAGAAGAGCTGTTGCTGCTTCTCAGCAAGAGCCCCACAAGCCCAAGTGCTGGGGACAGTCCCAGGCTGTGGTGCAGTGCTGTCAGAATGGGGCAGAGAGGTATCTGGAAGCTCTTTCATTAAGAACACACTAAGATTCTTCAGAAGGCAGGGTCAGAGGAGTAAGTGACCCAGTAGTCACTGTATGTGCTGAGCTGTTAGTTTGGTTGTTTTGCACAAAAAATTAGAGAGACAGGGTTTTGTTTGTTGCCACTGACTGCCTTCCCTCACCTTGCTGAAAAAAGTTACCTGCACAGTTCTTCCAGAGATGGCAGTGGGTTCTGAATGCAGAGAATGCAGTGGTGTTTTCCCACCTTAGCAGTGACTCATTCATCTGAGAGGGGATAGTCTGTGCCGGGTACAGCTGAGAAGGGACAGAAGCTGGAGAACTAGTGATAATCAGGGTGGGACAAGTAGAAGTAAATTTTCAGATTCCAAGCAAAAAGGCAAAAAGGGGCAAATTAGCTCTGTGTAGAGCACATGAAGACTCTGAGTTGCAGTGGTGAGGCAGGATGCCTGGGCTGGGCTAGACACTGCTGCCCAGGCTCTGCTCTTTGCTCCTTGGAAATTGGATGGACTCCTGCTTCTGCCAGTCCCAGGAATGTTAAAACATCCACAGCCAATCCCTCTAGATATTGTCTAACTTAAAAGAGGTGGATTTCCCTGCTTGGTCTCCAGGCAAAGCCAATCACGCTGCGCATGCAGACAGCTGTAAGCCACAGAGCACTGTCTGTCCATTCGAGTGACTCACAGGGATCTGCAGACCCTTAAAATACTTCTTGTGGAATCATGGATCTCTGTGCCAGTAGATTTGAATATAGATCCTCTGTCTCCTTAGAGGTGCTACTCCACTGGCTCTGAGATCTGTGGCTCACAGCCTTTCTAGTCTAATTTTTGTCATCTAGTTAACACAAAAGTGGGGCCTCTAGCCACCCCTTTCGTACCTTGATCTGTAAATAAGTAGTGTAAATTCACAGCCACTTCGTCAGTGACCTCTTGTGTATGTTTTACACATTGACTGTTAATTGTTCTTATAGTATTACAATACATATAAAAATGGTATGAAGACACAGATTTGCCAACAGGGGCTTTGATATCATGACATTTTTCAGTATATTCCCCAACATCTTTTGTGTTTCTTTCTAAAATCCAAACCAAAGTACAGTGCTGAGCAGTAGCCAGCCTCAGAAGCATTAAACTCTGTTGCCTGTGGTTATTAAATTCCTAACAGACATTCATTTCAGAGAGCATGATCCCTTTTGCAGCCCGGGATGGTGTTTCTCCCGGCCCTAGGAACACTTTTAACATGTGTGCAACAGTAGTGGCAGTTGGTGTGCTTGGAGGGGACAGTATGGGGGTGTGTGCAAGCCCTGGAGGATGTTTTGGTGCAACAAAATGACATGATGTGGTGGCAGATAGGGATTTTGCTGAGTGTTGTTAACGTTTCATGAGGCTGTTGGTTCACAGAGCTCACCCTTCTCAGAAGTTCCTTAGATGCACTATGAGTAACATCTCTGTTTTGGGTTTTGACCAGGTGCCCTGCCTTGCTAGTGGTTGGTGACAACTCACCTGCTGTGGAAGCAGTGGTACGTATACATGAACTCTTCCTCCTTATGACATTAGCCCCACAAATCACTTACTTAGACAATCTGCCTCACTCAGCAGTGCTTTCACCTTGCCCAGAACTAGTCACAGAAAGTGGCTTTTTGTCCCAAGCTCTTTTCTAGTCCCTGTCAGCCACTAGTGGGAGAGCCAAGACTTGCGAGACTTAATGGCCCTGGAGGGCAGCTCTGAGGTGACGATGGCAGAATCTGAGTAAGAGTCCTTGTGCCCAAGCATCTTGCTTGACAAGAGGTGCAGAGGACCCCTTTCAGGAACTTACATCTTTCCCTGAGCTCTGCCAGGCTGCTGCCTGGAGTTCAAGTCATGAATTACTGTTCTCTTGCTGTTGTACTTAGCCTACCTGGGGTTTAAAAATAAGCAGTTTGACTCCAATTCCTGTAGTGGGGCATCACATAAAGCTCTGCAAAACCATTGCATCATAGGGAAGGCAACACTGAGAAGCATCTCCTTCCTGTTGTTCTCTGCAGACATCTATAACCCACTTCCTCCCAGCACAGTTATACATGGGGCATGGCATAGTGCAGTGTGGTTGTGGTGGATGTTGCTCCTGTCCTTCAGCCAGTGCTTGTAGGGAGACCAGGGGTTTGTGAACAAAAGAAGTTATCTTAAGAAACCATGGAAGAGTGTAGGAGTCTCCTAAAGCAGTAGCTTGGACCTAGGAGCTGTGCATGGAGAACTGCTCTAGGGCTTTTTTCCGGTCATGGCCTGTTGCCTTTTCATTGGTCTATTTGGTCTGGAAGTCCAAGACATTCTCCAAGTTTTGACTTTGCTGGGATACTGTCCCTGAGGATTCTCATTGCTTCCCAGCCACTGTGGCTGGGGGACGGGGTAGGGTCTTCTTGATTTTGGGTTTGCC